>NW_015542408.1:3537566-3548077 GCF_001515605.1 Sinocyclocheilus anshuiensis | reverse complement strand
TGTGTGTGTGTGTGTGTGTGTGTGTGTGTGTGTGTGTGTGTGTGTGTGTGTGTGTGGAACATGATTTTGTTAATGGTGAAGCATCTCACTAGACATATACATACCGACCCTCCTGTCCATCTCTCATTGTGTGTCATATTAGAAACGGCATGCCGAAAGTCATCGAGCACCGCTCTCATATTTTACCTCTTTTCATTCCCAGAGTGTCTCGGCACCATCTTTCATCAATGCTGAGCTTGGCAAGCGCAGCACCAAACATATCAAACGCGCTGGGGTGGAAAAATATTAGTTTACACAAAGGCAGGCTGAGAAATTAAGGATGATTTTATTTCCTTATCTTTCCCCCCAATTCATTACTTTACAGTGTGTGGCAGGTTGTGGGCTTGTCAGAAGAGACTAATGGACTGTCGGGGCCGTGGAGGAAGCGCCGCGGCCTCATCGACATTAATACTCTCTCGTCCCCCGTAGAGAAATCTGCTTGATCTGAAATTGAAAACAAATAGTAATTTCCCACACTCACTTTTTTGGAGTTTACCGACTGTGAGAGCTTTTGTGAATCGTATTCCCGCACCGAGGACGTGTCTTCGGCAGGTGCTTTCAAGCTAAAAACATGTCAAAGGAACGATAGACACACTGTAAGGAAATGCTTAACCTTCCGCATAGATTTAGATTTATAATTCACAAACAAAAGCGGCGAAACCAAAGTGACGGCAGACAGCTGAGGAGCAGCTGGCATCGAGCGTTTCGCCGGTGACGGGTTGTTTACGTGAATGTGAAGTCGCACGCCAGCGGAGGGCGAAAAGAACAGTTGTCCTTGAAAAGGGAAAAGCGAGCAGAGTCCTACTCCGGCGTCACTGCTGCGCTCTTTAAAGGGCCCCTGATTAAATGACAGTCACTTTGTTGTTTACACATGGAGGCCCCATCCAGCGACTTTCTGTTCTCCCATGCATACGGCAAAGATTAGAGCCGGAGAGAGAGAGGGAGAAACTCCGGCAACTTCCAAAAAATCTGGGACAGAGTGAAGTGCAAGTGGTTTTGGACGTGGGTGGAGGAGAGCTTTCTCATTTTTCTTTTTTTTTTCCTTGGTAGTATTTTCCAGAACAAATAAAATTTGCTTTTAAAAGCCTCTCTTTTGTTACAGCGTCGTTTTGAAGCGCCTGGAATGAGAGAGACCGAGGGAGCGGGAAAGTTAGCGGTTTAGTGTTCTTGGCAAGGTCATCTTTAACAGCTGAATGTATGGATCCTTTGGGACACAGGCAGAGGCAGACACAGCCAGACTAATAACGTGTGTGAAAGAGAGAAGGGGAAATCCTGGAGACTGGATTTACCTTGCGATGAAATTAATTGCCCTACTACTGGCTCCCTATAACACACCACACACAGACGCACGGCCAAAGATGAAGGACGCTCCTGCCATGCTGCATGTCGTAAAGTGATAGCTCTTCTCCACTTCTGTGTACCCTTTTTACCTTTCCATTAGATTTATCATAATGTACTGTACGTCTTTGATCCCCTCATCTTCTTACACTTTGGAGCAAGCACAAAAAAAAATCATACATAACTGCTACTCTTAACAAATGATCAATATTTGAAGTGCTGCAACAAGTGAAAAGTAGATTGTTCGCACAGAAAGTGAAAATGCTGATCAATGTGACAGTTACAGCCAATCTGAACATGTTTGAAATTTACTGTACAGCTGTGTGGACCAATGAGATTTCACCGTCTGGCTTTCACTGGCATAGAGTTTTGATTGACATGTTTTATCAGTTCAAGGGTTAACATTATATCATTAGATTAAAGTAAAGCTTTAAGTAAGTGCATAAATGCAAATGCGTTTAGCTAAGCAAGATTCATTTTACTTAGATTTTATTGTGAATTATGGTGGACATTAAGAAGCAGCTTTTTTTTGGGTCACTTTTTTCAGGTCTGCTGCTGTCATGGTGAATCAGTGGTTTGAAGTTATGCTGTGCAAGTTCAAGTTAGTTAAACAGACAACACGGTTATAGCCAGCTAAAAAAAATAGAATAAAATCTAGAGTTTATGTTTTGTATATTTAATAGTTTTAAGAATTGTTTATTTTTTTATTTTTGCAGAAATATTAAATAACTGTAAAAAAAAAAAAAAAAAAAAGGGTATAATGCATGGTGATATTAATAGGTAAATCTAACAAAAAAAAAATAATTTAAATATAAAATATTATTTATTTGAAAAAGGAAAAAATGTAATACATTTTTTTTCTAAGGGGAAAAAAATCCTTATTTAGCACTATTAGGATTTTTGCATTGGATGCATTTTTATATGTGCAGTATTTTATTTTATTTTGCTCCAAAGAGAAAGGAACACTTGAAATCGCATCATATGACCCCTTTAACCGTTCAAAGTTAAAAATAGCTTAATGCACATCAAAACGACTGTACAGGTCATACTGACCAGTTTGCAGTGCATTGAGACCTGGCCGCTGGAATACAGACCGCCGAAGCCGTAAATGGCCCCTCCACCTTGTTAGAGTGCTGCCGCGGCCCATATATTTATTACCACTGTTCGCTCGCTTGTTAGTTTTTAGTGCGGCATGTTTTTCATTCTCTATGGCCGGTGGAGAATGGCTCAAAAACGGCATTTTAAAGAGCGGCATTATTATGAATGCTCTCACCATTTGAGAGATACATTTCTGTTATTTATGCCCCAGCTCTCGCATTTGTGTAAACATAAAATCGCATGCTTTATTACATCCCTCCTGCACCCGGCGCATTGACCCCCGTCCTCGTAAATTGAGAAATAGTGGGGAACTAATGGAGACAGATGGGACTATGGCATGCCATTTACTCAAATTGGTGAAGTAATTAACCTCGAGGTGCTGGGGTTTGAGAGAGAGATTGTGGGAATATCTCGAGTAGTCAGATAAACAGACCTAACCGGGCCTAACTGCCTCTGACAACTGTATCATAAACTAGACTCATTCTGTTCAATTGACCTGTCAACATCTCACGACCAAATAAAGATTTGTATTACTGTGTAGTTTGGAGGGGCTGCTGGCATCTGCCGCCGGGGCGAGCACCTCTCTCTTTCTCTCTCTTGCTCTCTTGCTTTCTCTCTCTGTCTGTGTCGTCCTGACTCATTTCAGCCTCTCGCAAATCTGTCTGCATGCCCCGTCTGACAGTTGGGTGACAGGCAGAAGCGTCTGATTGGCCGTGGAGTGAAGTTTTATGTTAGGAGGTGAGCTTGGAAACATGAGTCTCTGGCACTGACATGAATTGCAGCCGAAAAACTTGTCACAATGTGGCTTGTGCAATTCTGATGCTGAGATATGCTTTCCCATAATCCAGTTGTAGGACCAAAACATCCTTGATTATCATGAACTTTATTGAACTTCGCTAGTAAAGAAGCAAAAGCCTTAAAAATCATTTCTTAGGGTTTTGGACGTTTATTCCGTTTACTTATAGGACATACTGTGATGGTACCGTGACCATTTCAGGTATGGTTCTGTGATATTTACCATGGTACTGAATGATAAGCATATTTATATACCATGGTATTACCATGATAGTAGTGTCCAAAATACCATGAAATTGCCATGGTAGACTACCATTCAAAATTTTTTGGTCATTTTTTAAAAGATTTATACAAATTAAAATATTTTTTAAAGTATTTTATACTCATCATAGGTGCAATTATTTGGTCAAAAATACAGTAAAAACTGTAATATTGTGAAATATTATTATAGTCTAAAAGAACTGTTTTCTATTTGAATATCTTTTAAAATGTAATTATGTGTTATATATTAAAATGTTATTCCTGTGATGCAAAGCTGAATTTTCAGCATCATTACTATCATTATTATTAGTATACATCATTATTATTATCAATGTTAAAAAACAGTTGTAATATGTTTGTGGAAACCATGATACATTTTCTCAGGAATCCTTGATGAATAGAAGGTTCAAAAGAACAGCATTTATTTGAAATTGAGTTATAAACTTCTTTACTATCACTTTTGATCAATTTAATACTTCCTTACTGAATAAAAGTATTAATTTCTTTAAAAAAAACATGCTGAACTCAAACTTTTTTTTTGCTTTGGGTCTTTATTTCTATGACAAAAAGCACATTTTTCCCTGATTCTTTTTTCTGTATGCAAAAATAAAAAAACATCCTCTCATCCTCATTTTTTTTTATACAAAAATCAGCTCAAGTTGAATTCAGTACAGCAAATACTACCATGAAGTACATTTTTCCATTTGTACTTTACTGTTGTACTTTACAGGGTATTTTCTTCATAATACAATAATGAGAATGAGATTTTTTGTGTTATGGGAGTTTCAATGTGCTTAATTGTCATGAAAAGAAAGCGTCCTTTGACTTTGATGTGAAATATGACATTTATTGTCAGAATCACCTCCTTTTTTGTAATTGCGGGAGGGATTATGCGAGAGACAATGTTTGTGCGTGTGTATGTTTTGATCTTTCAAGTCTGTTCAGTAATCAAGCAGTCAGGCAGCTGTTCATCCACAGCGGTCACACATTATGGCTGATTTTCATGCTTTCCTCCGCCTGAGAGACACAAATCTAGCCCTCCACCTTCCTTCTGCTACTGTACACATCCGTCTAATAACGCACGGCCCATCCACACCGAAGGCACTGCAGAATACCGACAAATCCATATTCTGACAAGTACAGTACAAATAAACAGCTTTTATTTCCGAGTTCTTTTTTCATAGCGCATATACAAGCAATCACAGTGTAAAGTGTCAATAAACAGGTGCGCCGTGTGCCAGAGGCTGTTGGAGTCTCTCTCTCTCTCTCTCTCTCTCTCTCTCTTTCTCGTGCGAGGTTCCTGTTAGCTCGACTGCGGCAGCCCTCTGCGTCTGTCGGGGGGATTTACATTTATTGTATTGACAGCAGTTCTGAGAGGTAATAGGGAAGGTGTGTGTATGTGTGTGAAACGCAGACGTACCTGACACATTTTCCAGCCGTGACATGTGATTTGACAGTGACAGGTGATTTGGGTCTGGCTCTAATAAGTGAATTAATCTGAGGTAAAACATAGTGATATGTCATGTTCCCAACACCTTAACAGCTGGCTGGCTTGTCCTTTGGTGACAAGCTAGTTTGTCCTGTGCAAATCTTCTGTCACCTCCTTCCCAAAAAATGGAGAGAAGGGAATCGCAGTCTTGGCGGAGGCGGCGGGTGAGGAATTTCTTGTCAGATTTAGCCAGCTGTGCCGATGATATTATCTTCGGGAGGCTTTTTATCAATCTAGCACCTTCTCAGACGCGGGCCTCCCTCAGGATGCCGTCGGGACCCTCGTAGCGAATGGGAAATGATAAATGAGAGTTTGGGATCATACCTAGAGGTCTGCCATTAGGAAGCACGTCAAACTAAATCAGCCGGGTGTAGAATTAGAGGCCTGTTATTGGTCTTACATGCAGTAAATTGAGTTGGCCTGTTGTCCTTGGTGTTGCAGTTTTTTTCACTCAAAACTGAAGTGCATAAGCTCAGATCAATGAGGTCTATGACCAGTCAGTTCCCAAAAGCAATGAAAACTGGAACTGTTAACTGGAAGAAAACAATTTGACAAAAAAATTTTAATCCAATATTTGGTGATAACATGGCATAATAAGAGATTTACAAGCTATTTTTTAAAGGCCAGCCATGTTTGACTATGAACACCAAGTTAGGTAATGGATTTTTGGCACAACACAAGGGTTAACTGGTAACGATAAACTTCTGTCGGAAAAGTTAACTCTGTACAAGCACATAGAAAGACACTTGTCAAAGGCCCCACTCCTCCCCAATGAAGGCTGGATTAGACGCTGTGCTGGGAAAGTTTAGCTTTCCTTTGAGGGTAATATCATGGTATTAGACATGAAAGACCATTGGGCTTCTGAAACACATTAAGGCTTCTGGGGAAGCACAGGCCCAGAGGCAAACGCGTCACTTTTTGGAATGTAAAATACTCGGGAACACTTCTGGCACACTGCACCCGTGGGGCTGACACCTTTCCTGGAGTTTTCAGGGCCGCAAAAAACAACTACAGTGCTTTAGAATGCGAGTAGAAACATTCCCTACATACAAGTTCTGTGTGTTGAAATTTTCTGTCTATAGAAACACCTGTAGAAACATTCTACACTGTACATAGAAAACCTGGGGAATCATTTTAGCATTCTATTCATAGAAATGTGCAAATAAATGTTGTGTAAGTTGCATGTTATATTCTTAAAATAATTCTATACATAGACTTCTATGAAATCTAGACATCAAAAAGTACATTTATAGTGTTACAAAGATTTCCAATTCTAATAAATGGTGTTATTTTGAACTTTCTATTTATCAAAGAATCTTGAAATAAAAGTATTACAGTTTCCACAAAAATATTAAGCAGCACAACTAACATTGATAATGGTAAAAATGTTTATTGAGAATCAAATTAGCATATTAGGATGCAGACACTGAAGACTGTGGTACTGATGCTGAAAATTCAGCTTTGACATCACAGGAATAAATTACATTTTAAAGTAGACAAATAGAAAACACTTACTTGTCAATTATAATAATAGTTTACTATATTTTACTGTATTTTTGATCAAATATTTTATAATTATAATTAACACCTTACCAAGCCCAAACTTTTGAAATGATGTTCTATACATAGAAACTTTTTGATGAATAGAAAAAAAATCAGAAACATACATAAGAGTAGGTGTTCTATATGTAGAAATGCATATAAAAACAGTACAAACTTCTTAGCATAGAAATATTCTGTCTAGAAACATTCCATAACTAGAAATTTTCCAAAACATTCTACACTCTACTCAGAAATTCCATTTGTAGAAACATTCTATACATCAAAGTTATATTCAAAGAATCATTTCGTAGATAGAGATTCTATGTGCATAAGCATCTGTAAGTACAGTAAGTCCTACATCTGTCTATAATGTCCAATAGAATAGAGAGCAGTCAGAGATGTAATCAGGTTTCATTCAGTCATGTGTCAGTTCAGAAGATCAGTGTTCATATTCCTTCAGTAGGTCTGTCAGTTCTACATTCAGCTATCGGTTTTTGCCGATGTGAGGTTTTCAAACTTTAATGTTAAATTTCATAAAAGTAATAAAGTGTAACATTGACAGCTGACAGTATCCTAGCATTGAACGCATATTGTAGTTAGATCAGTAGTTCTACATCTACAGCACCCTTCTGTTTTGAACATATCCTCCTACAGTTTCTCTCTAGACATTAAAAATGAAGCAGTCTGACACAATGTGCAAAGTCTTGGCCTGAGCTTTGCTCCAAGGTTAGACCGGGTCTTTGCAGGGCTGCAGGTCTTACATGCTTTGAGCCCCTCAGTGTCTGGCCCATAAGCCCTGTTTGCAGGAGAGCTGTAAATTGTGCTTGCAGAACAGGAATGAAATGACAGCCAAACCTCAGTCTGACAAACTCGTCCACTGACCGACAGTGTGCGTGTGTGTGTGTTTGTAGAACACCTCTCTCAGCTCCGTTCTTATTCAATTTATGCCGTTCTAGCTTGAAAACAGGCACAGTTCACTCAGACTATTTACTGATCCAAAATGAACATGAATCCTGCTTTTATAAAAGAGTTCCGTATATATAGGTTAAAACTAAGTAATTGAGACACAATATTTCCAGTTACTTTATCTGTTTTTGCTCTGATTGAAACTGTTTTTAAACAAATTGGTTGAATGAATTCAGTGTATTTGAACGAATCAGTTGTGACCAGTTCAGTAATTCACTCATAAAGGCATTCAGCAGTTTTGTGCTCGTGATTTTAAATTGACTGATAGTGGTTTTATACAACAGTTCAGTATGTCTAAGTTAATATTGAGTAACTTAAATTTTAGATACAACATTTCCAATCACTTGTTGTGCGACAGTATGAATTATATGATGTATTTGAATGAACTGATTGGGAATCTTTCAATGACTCACTCATAAAGACAGTAATTATTTTGTACTCAAATCATGTTTTCAAACAAACTGGTTGAGTGAATGATTCAGTGTATTTGATATGAATCATTCAAAGACAATCAATTATTTTGTGAATGAAACCGTGTTTTTGAACAAATATGTTGAGTGAATTATTTATTGTGTTTGAATTAATCTCTTGTGAATGATTAAATGACTCATTCACAAAGAGTCTCTTGTTTCGTTTATGAATGAAACCGTGATTTGAATGAATTGAGTGAATGTTCAGGTGTGTTTGAACAAATCAATTGTGAATGATTCAATGACAGGTGCAACAGTGTAACCTGCAGAAATAGTCACTAAACAGAAAAAGGACCAGTATGGTGAATGTTTGTATAAACGTGAATATTTATGTTATTATTTTTATGTTTATTCATGTAACTACTTTAGAGTTACATTAGTTAAAAGTATAAACATTTAAAAATGTCATGAGAAACTAAATTACATGGTTTTGGTACCAAAAAAACATGCCAAACATATAGATAATTTTTTTGGAGAATAAAATGATAAAATAGGCCATTTAAAATAACTGCTCGATTGTGTGTGTGTGTGTGTGTGTGTGTGTGTGTGTGTAAGTGTGTAAGTGTGTAAGTGTTGACAGGTATCTATTGATAGGTGCTTACCACTCACCGGTGTTCATTTCCTGTTTAGAGAGGAAGCAGGGACCATGAGCCAAAGCGTTTTTAGAGGAAGTCTGTATCTCAGAGAGACACTTCTGTAATAAATTTAGGGAGCGTGTTGCCTTTGTATCTGATCTACTTCTTCTATTCATTACATTTGCAGATTCTATCGTTGTAATCTGATACGTTTGGCATGTAATTTTATTGAACGGCTGTTCCAGGAAGATACCGTCTAAACATTCCCGCCGTAAAAAAAAAAAACTTGAGGTTCTCCAGTTTATTTTTGAAGTGTTGTACATTTCGACAAGCCAAGCGAGATACGCAGCCTCTCCCATAAGTAAAGCTGTGGAAAGAGGGTTACTTTGGTCTTACTTTGACTTTCTTCCTTCCTAAAGCACCAAAGCCAAACACTGTAACCCGGAGTTATCCGAAGAATACCAATTGGACATCTGGTGCAGGGGATTTTGCTGCTGGTGAATTTGAACCAATGGACATCTAGAAACTTTGGCTTTTTTCCCCTCCAACCGGACATTGATCCAGGTGTACGTCTCATCCATTTCTCGCGTGCGGTAAAGCTGTCTGCACAGAGCTTATCGCTCGCCGCTACACTTGTTTTCCGGCCTGATTTATGACTGCTTCTGAAAGGTCTGCCAATCCCATAGGCTCACGTTAATGCACAGGAATCCGCTGGCGTCGATGCCACGGAAATCACGCTCTCCCAGACAGCTTTCTGTAGAGTCCCATATGATGAATAAGTGCTTCGTATTAATTGATCAGAGGGAAGGCGGCTGTCGGGATCCGTCACGGGCGGCGAGGAAGAGCTCAAGCTCTTCTTCCTCGACCTCTGTAGTGTCCTAATGAGTTGTTGGGCTTCAGCCAGGTCGCCAGCCACACTAACGGATGTCCTAACGAGCAGGCTAGCTAACTGAAGCGGCCTACACCAGGCCTGACAAAACGGCGTCTGTTTGAGCTGATTTACGCCAAGTGTCTATTACAAAACATATCTATTAGCCGTCTCAATCGCCCTTCTGCAATCTCTCTCTTTCTCCCGCAGTGATTACGCCCTTTATTTTGATGCTGCGACTCAGTAAATTAGATGCTACTTTGGAGCGCAGTCGAGTCGAGACGTGCTAGCATAAATCCCAGATTTACAAGAGAGTGCGCACTCATAATGGATTGATTGTTCTTTTCTCAAGTAGAAAAGGAATGATCTCTCTTCCTGACAGAAATCCACTGCTCTCCTTCTCTAGTGCGGCTCGTTTGATTTATCACGTATGCTGTGTGTTCCAGCGCTCAGGCTTACTTATCAAACGCCGCTCTTCAGGAAAAGGTGCCTCAGGATTTTGTCAGTTATTATCAGAGGGGAGTTGCTGTACATTTTTGATTACGCTGCAGTGCACAAAAAGAAGTCAAATTATATGGCAAGGAACAAAAATATGATCAAGATCTTCTTAGAATTGTAATGTGGACATGCACTATTTATTGTGAAATATGTTAGACACACATAAATAAGTAAATAGAAACTGCACTTGTTAAAATTACAAATGACTTGCTTCTTGCGTCAGACCAAGGCTGCATCTCATTGCTAGTTTTACTTGATCTTAGTGCTGCGTTTGACACCATAGATCATGACATACTCATGGATCGATTACAAAACTATACAGGTATTCAAGGGCAGGCTTTAAGATGGTTTAGATCCTACCTGTCCGATCACTACCACTTTGTTTATTTAAACAGGGAGTCATCTCAATTATCACCAGTAAAGTATGGAGTGCCACAAGGATCTGTCCTAGGTCCTCTGCTATTTTCAATATACATGTTGCCCCCCTGGTAATAGTATTAGAAAATACGGGATTAGTTTCCACTGTTATGCTGATGATACTCAACTATATATCTCAACGAGACCAGATGAAA
>NW_015542408.1:3530732-3537466 GCF_001515605.1 Sinocyclocheilus anshuiensis | reverse complement strand
ACTACCAAATTTTGCTATAAGTTTGATTGCATCATATAATAATTGCTGTTAATAATGTTCATCGTCTGTTTGATTACGTCTTTAATTGATTTTTCCGTACATTTCTGCCATATGTACATTAACTGATATAGTCACCACTGATAAGCTACTACTAAATATATTGTAGAAACTTAATTTTCTGTAAAGCTGCTTTGCAACGATTTGTATCATAAAAAGCGCTATACAAATAAACTTGAATTGAATTAAATAAATGTCAATAATAATAATAATAATAATAATTTATTAATTTATTAGTTTATTATTATTATAAATAGTGCATTGATTTAATGTTAATAAATTAAATTATTTTAATAGTAGTAAATTAATTTATTATTATTATTACACTCTCTAGAATACTCGATCGTGATTGGAAAATTTCTAGGCAAGCTGCTAGTTCATGTTTCTTGTATCATTTTGCACTCACTTCATTCTCACATAATGCAATAATGTTAGCTTAAATTCATATTTTATTTATGTATAGTCAGATGGTTATTATAATGACCTGCTAGTTATTCATTATGCTTTACTTATTAAGCTGATAATTCCTTGGATGCATTTAAAGTATCTGTAACTTGCTGATTTAAATGTAATATTTTTATGGAGAATATATAAATGTTGCATTAATATTACATTAATTATAACAATTTGGTTGATTAATATCAGCAGTCATACTGATCATTATGAAGTCATACCATTTATAGTCGCCGTTTATGTCTGCAGCCAGGCTAATTAACTATATTACCTGACAGGAGAATCATTGACATCATTATTATTAAAAAGTGTAATTATTTCTTGAACATTGGTGTCTTTTATCATATTGCTGTAATTGCTGTTTTATTTTGCATCTCGTGGCTTATTGCTTTAATGCACAGTTATAAGTGGAAACTCTCACAGCAGGGTCAGTTGTCAAGGTTATTGTCCAAGATGGTCTCAGAATTGCTTGCAGATATGTTGTGTGTGGTTTGTCCTCATTTGAAGGAACAGCCAGTAATAATTTCTTTTAAACAAAGCCGTTCACAGAGTGTATTGTGTGTGACCGTTTTCCCCTTCAGAAATCTCAAACTGAAATAAAGAGACAGAACAAAGATAGAGCATTAGAATACAGCGCGTTGAAGTGGTGTCCAGGGGCCCGGCTCAATTCAACACCCAGAGGCCCTTATCAACCGTTAATGTTCAGCCTTGTTTAAACCTGGTCTAGCCTCCTGGACACACTAGGGCTGGTTAATATAGATAAAGCAGTTATATCTTGATGTTTTTCTGCTTTTTGATAATATATTTTAATATATACATGTATTTGTTTTTCATGTTTGTATATATGTATTGGTTTTTCTTTTTCATTATTTTCAATAATATTTCTTTATTTTCAAATTTAAGGGGGTCTGAATACTTTCCGTACCCACTGTATATATACGCAAATCACAAAATCTGTATCTTTATGAAGCTTAATGACCAAATAAAGCATTTTTGTCGTTACAGTAATTACAGTAATAATAATTTCGCATTACCAGCAAATTCATCACAAATTTATTATAGATTTTCAATGTTTTGTCCAGCCCTAAGATGAACTCCCACAGGCATTCGGCTGTCCCACTGTCACAACTATTGACAGCTGGGCTGGTTAGGTGTGTGTATGTGTGTGTTTGAATGTGTGAGGTCTTGTCTCCCCCACACACCCTTGTGTCCGAGCTATTTAAAGTCATAAGAAAGAGTTAACAAGCCTTCTCCCAGCTGAGAGAGAGGAGCTTAATGAACAGTATGGAGATCAGCGATCTCTCCCTCCCACATGAGCACAGAGCAGAGGAAAGCGTATGGGTGGATGGACAGACGGATTGATGCCATCTCAAGAGGACCAGTGAGGTTGAGAGAGAGAGAGAGCGTTAGCCCACAGCCCACTCATCAACCAAGTGTGTTTGTGTCCATTTCTGCTCTGGTCTTCTCTACTCACAGATGAAGCTGTCTGACATCCTGAGATGTGGAAACGCTGCAAAACAAGAGAAGATCTCTTACTACCACTGATGTTTTTCTCAAGTACCACTGAATTTTATCTTTCAATGGCACATATTCTACACATATTTGGCACATACTTGTTGTTTATTCCCTTTTGAATGGCTGCTTATGATGTTAGTAAAGGTTTCATGACAATTGTATAACCTCTGTCTGGCCATTTTAAACAGCCATTTTTGTTGCTGTTCCTTTAGGAGACTGTGTGTGTGTGTGTGTGTGTGTGTGTGTGTGTGTGTGTGTTTGTGTTTACTAAATGTATATATAGTTTACAGTTAGTACGATTTTTTAAATGTTGCTGAAAGAAGTATCTTATGCTCACCAAGGCTGCATTTATTTGATTTAAAATACAGTAATATTGTGAAATATTATTGTAAATTAAAATAGCTGTTTAAAATGTGATTGTGTTATTAAAATGTATTTTATTCCTGTGATGCAAAGCTGAATTTTCAGCACCATTACTCCAGTCCTTAGTGTCACATGATCCTTTAGAAAACATTCTAATATGCTGATTTGTCGAAACATTTCTTATTATCAATGTTGAAATCAGTTGGGCTGCTTAATATTTTTTATGGAAACATGTTTTTCAGGATATTTGATGAATAGAAAATTCAAAAGAACAGCATTTATTTGAAACAGAAATGCTTTGTAACGTTATAAATGTCTTTACTTTCATTTTTTATCAATTTAATGCAACCTTGCTGAATAAAAGTATTAATATCTTTTTAAAAATATCATACTGACCATATATTTTGCATCCATATTTTGTCTTAGATGGTTTTTGTCCATTATTTGTAATTTACTTCAAAAACACAGTAAGTTATTAATGAAGTCTGTTTTGTGCAGATGTCCAGTCACTTATGAAGTAGTGTTCTGTTGGGAAAGAGGCACTTTTGAGATGACTAGAGATGCGTGTAGATGTCCTGACATGTTTCGGAAAGCAAACGCAAATGTTAACCTTTAAGCCGTGGTGAGCTTTTGAACCATGATCACAGGCAGCTGAATGTGTGCTGGGAAGTTCAGTCACTGTGTCGTCTGCGGTACGGTGGCCCTTGTAAGTCAGATGTTTGTATTTCCCCTCAAGGTGTCCTGTTGCCTGGAGAGAGAGACAGAGCATAAATCAAAATACTCTTACAGCCGGCATCTACACTGGCCCTCTGCAACACAGCCAACTGAGAACAGAGAATCAGAAAGAGAAGAAGAGGCTCTTATTCTGGCCATAAGCCACTTACTTAAACAGCAGTATTGTGTGTCATTCAGTTGAACTTAAATGCCGTTAAATTCTCTTTTGAAGATACTATTTCAGTTTTTACTTTAAATTTTAACATTTATTTCAGTAGACGTACTTGCCATTTGTTTGTGAAATTCTCAGCACTAGTAATTTCTGAGGGAAAATTGTTTCTACATTCAATTTTTTACAGTGTAGCAAACAGGATGCACTGTTGCAGTTTGAATGTCTGGAAATAGAATTCAAATTCAAACAAGTTAATAGAACTCTCATTTTTAAATGGAAAAGCATAGCTTGTTCACTTTTGAGCCTTGTTATGACTTATGAAAAGTTATGAAAATAAGTTTTAAGGATAGATAGATAGATAGATAGATAGATAGATAGATAGATTGGGGCAATCAGTCAGCCAATCAGATTTCTGCTTTGAACAGCTCTTGCCAGTTTTGTTTGCAAAGTGCATTATATAGTCTATGGGCGGCTTGTGGACATCCCAACTCAAATGAGATAGCGAGGACAGTTTGGTATTGCAGTATGGCTCAGTCGCTGCAGGCACGATCTGTGTGTTTGCATGGGACAGACAGATTATAAATGTGTGGCGGCATGCAGGCTTTGCTAATGACTGTTGTTCGAACAGCAGGAAATTTCACTGTAGATTCACACTCTTTAACCAAATAGATGTTGAGAGCTCACTGTTGCCTTAGCTAATTAGACTTCATTACTGGCTAACAAGGATCAAATAGACTTTTGCCAAACACTGCACCTGATTGGCTGGATTTTGGACTGCCCAGTCTTCCATAACGGGAACTGAGAGTGAGCTGTCATATGTGCAGTGTGCATTTTCAGAATTGATGCAAAATGTAATTGCAGAAATAATTCTTCGCAATATAGCGAAATATATTTTGCCTGCTTGCAAAATTTATTAAAAAAAATAATAAAAATTAAAATCTTTATTAAAATAACTTGTATTTTGAATACTTTTAAAATGGAATTTATTCCTGTAATGCAAAACTGAATTTTCAGCATCATTACTCCAGTCTTCAGTGTCACATGATCCTTCAGAAATCATTCTAATATGCTGATTTGCTGCTCAGTTTTTATCAGTTGTTATTGGTGCTCAGTTATTAGTAATTTGTCTTATTATTACCAATGTTAAACACATTTTTTGCTGCTTAATATTTTTGTTGAAAACTAACTACTGGCTAAAAATGGCAAATTTTTTAAAAAAATGACTTTTGACTTTTATTGTAATAGTTCATTTCAAAATTTGAATGTGAATTGATTTTTTAGACATCTTACAGATGACAGAAATAGCTGGAGGAATTACTAAATAACATTTCAAAGAAGTTCAACACATAATACATTCTGAGAAATGAAGTGTTTCTATACCTTGGTCCATAAAATGAAAGATAATTAAACGTAAAGACGTATATGTAAATTAAATACAAAATAAAGGCAAGTATATGTGATACAGGCCTAAATAAATTTCTCTAGGTGATATTTGTTCAAAATGTTTTAAAGTTTTTTTAAACTGTTAGGTTTTGTCTTTTGCCAAACAAACCAAGCTAAGGGGGGAAACGTGCCAGGTTCCGAAACAACGGGCCAGGTGTGAAAGCACCCATAGTTAAACATTACACATAGCAGAAATAGGTTTTTCCTGTACCTCAATTCAAATTCAGTAATTTAATTGTAATTTTATATAACAAAAAAAACAGTAGAGAACAGCTGTTTTGTGGCTTTATGTGATGCGGTTACAACGATTACCAACAGGGCCTAATAGTCCAATGCCCCATAAACAACCAAACCCTGACCCCTCGACTCAAACATTGTTTACACTCTTCAGGAAGTCCAACGCCATAATTCAAAGCCTGATACAGCAGCAGGCATCAAACGGTTTCACCTGTCCACATCGAAACCAGACATCAGATGATCTGACCCAAGGAGCAGGATTGTACGAATCCTATGCGTGAATGTACCTGCGGACGTGTTTGTGTGTATGTATGTACGTCTTTCTCTCCAGCTCCTGTTCAATAATTCATCCATTCAGCGCAGTGGGGAACAGACACAGATTTATGGCTTGTGATTGTGCAATGTCTGGATTTATCAGGACCATGGAGGGAAAATTGACCAGAGCTACAAAAGGACGTTCCTGCTTGTATTTGATCAGCGTGAAAACTCATCAGAACGGGGCGGATGGAGGGAAAGAGGGTTCATAGGGAGGTTTTCATTAAGGGATCACGGCAGCCCCCTGGTGTTTCCCATCTTCATCTGAATGATCCAGAGCCGGCCGGACCCCCGCCCTGCTCCCGATTAATATGAAACTGTTACAAGAAAATGAGAGTTTATTGATTTGCGCCAATGCTTCGAGCTCTATTCAGATGCACCGAGCGCTGACGGATAAGTGATTCCGATAAAAGAAGGGAGAGTTGGAGAATAGGGTAGAGGACAGCATTGACACGGCCATATTTAATCTGTCTTACAGAGAGACTAATAGTGCCGATTTCTGTGTTTTATTTAGCGAGTGATTTAATTTGGCTTGGGTGGCAGTACGGACAATCGCAATGGTAATGCCCATCTTGAGGACAGAGAGAAAAGAGGGCTAAGGTCTTAGATTGCCACCTACAGCTATGACACTTCCCCTTTATGGAGAGGCGCTGGGATGTGACTGGGGGGACCGAGGGGTTATTGCCTCTGCAGATTTCTCCCCTGAGTTGATTTTCATTTTCTTGATTTTCAAAGTGGCCAGTGATCTGTAGCGGGCCGAGGGAGGCGAAACGGACAGAGGTTAGCCGGAGACTGGAATGGGAGTCATTGTTCCGTCTTTCTCTCTTTCTTTCGCTCTTGTCAGCAAATACTTGATCCCCTTTACGTTGAGGTTGTGTGTAGTAGGCACTGTTCTGTTCTTCTGTCGTAATTCATGAGGATTTGTTATTTGTTGGATTTTTTTTTCCCAAGATGAATTTTCAAGATATCTAAGCTGATTTCAAATAAAAAAGAATCAAATTAAAGTACTTTTCATTTGCTGAATTAAATATATATTAAATATGAAAATAGGCAAATAAAACAGGCATTACCACATTCTTATTTAATATATAGTCATATATCCAGCAAAAACTCGTAAAAATTTGTTATTTGTTAGATAGTTTTTTCCCCCAACATGACTTTTTTAAGCTGATTTAAAATGGGAAAAAATAATCAAATGACGAGAAGTACATTTTAATTTATGAAGTATTTTATTCACTGAACTTCCAAAATAGGCATTGCCACATTAATATTATATATATTAACCAGTTTTCCCATTGAATATCCAGCAAAAATAGCTACATTGTTATATAAAATGTATGTAAAATATTAAAATATAAAATTGAAATTTTTTTATGTATATATATATATATATAATTTAATTAATTAATGTAAAAAAGTACTTTTTTAAAATAATGTAAAAATGTAATTATTTAATTACTCATCT
>NW_015542408.1:3527846-3530644 GCF_001515605.1 Sinocyclocheilus anshuiensis | reverse complement strand
TATATATATATATTATAAAATTTTGTGATTGATAAAATATTTGGATGTGAAGTTGCTCTGAAGTGTCAAATGCGATCTTTGTTCATCAGCTTTAGTGGTCGGCTCGCTGGGTTTGCCGATTTTTCACTCCTTTGTGATTTGGCTTTTGGTCTTTGCTGTCACAAGTTCTGAAGGTTGAAGGGAAAAGCAATGTCAGGAAGCTGATTGGTTGCACAGAATTTCTAAGACAATCTGAATCTCATATTCAGCTACTTTGCCACAGTGGATTAAGATGATCTAAGGGAGCTCTGTGAGCTCGATAAAAATCAGGAACGCCAGAGAAAAGAGCGCAGGGAGATTTTTACCCTTTTTGTCCTTCCAAGTTAATTGTTAAAGTTATTGTCTCTCTGCACATTGTTCTGCTCTGCCTGGAACGAGAGACGTGTTGCCTATGAATTTCATTTCACTGCTCTGAAACACAAACAACACACACATGCACATTTGTTGTTGAATTGATGGGGACTTTCCATTGACTTCTGTTGTTTTTACTCTTGAGCTTAAACTCTAAACCAAACCCTCACTCAATCCTTCATGCATTTTTTTGTTTTAATGAAGACATATCAAAAGACTTGTCCTTAATTTTATAAATAGCAAATGAGCTTTAGTTTACATCACTGACATGATCATGATTTGCTACTACGGCATTAGAGTGCGGGCCGTTTTCATTCAAGACAGCATTTGATTGGACAGCATTTGAAATCTGTGTAGCGCAGAATGCAAGTCATCAAGTCCATATTCCAGTAAATTTGAAATGTTTGCATGTGCTAAAAGTGAATTTTGTCCGATTTTTGGAGTGTAATAGCATTTAGATGGCCTCAATGCTGACAGATAGGCCACAAAAATGTAATTTTAAGCCATTTTCCCTCTGGGAACTGTTGGCTTTCATGTCTTTCAGGGACATTTGGCCTTCACAATGTAGATAAAACCTGATGCACACAAACCAATTGCATGTTGGTGCAGGTGCACTACATTTTTTATGTGTTATTGACAATAACAATATGTTTTGTCATTTCGTTTGGTAACACTTTCTGTAAAGGCTGTTAAGTAATCACGTTGTAATGCATTAAATGTTTCATAAATAATTGTGAGCACAGTTATGCTGCAATATTTCCAATGCATTTCAACCTTAAATGTGTATAATGCGTTTTAGCACATGCATGGTGCATGAAATGTGCTTTTTGTTTCTTAATACTTTGTTTCTTAATAACTATGCTCAAATATTGTATAGTTGTTTTATTTTAATAATTATTATCAATTTTTATACAATTCATGCAACTACTATAAAATGTTATACTATTTTTAGTATTCTAAATATATGCATTAAATATGCAATATATAATGCACTGAATTTATAAACAGTGCTGCATAAACATTTTTTGGTGTTTACTTTTTTGTGTGCATTAGCTTTTATCTGTAACCATCCAAGGAATTAATCAAACACCATTCTTTTTATCAGTCGGATCCATATTACCGTTTCATGTGTGCTTGTTTTGATGGAAAGAGCTCGTCGGTTTGATGCTGCCGCTATTAATTGGTACTGATCCAAAGACTGATTGGAATATTGACGGATGGCCCGCTGAGAGCCGCCTGTAATGGCTCATATGCATAGCCTGAGGTAAAGTGCCATGTATCAGTGCAGAGAATACACACGGCCCATGGCTACTGATGCCCTCCATTTTTCCTGAAGTGACAGGCTTGTGTCGGGAGGAGGGAGATTGGGGTTTTGTGTGGAAGTGGTGCGCGTGGTATTAAATGTGGATAGAAAGAGAAAGTGAGAGATGGACTGCTCGTCCTCTGTCTGTCTGTCAGCGAGCAGTTAAAGGTTACTGTAATCTGAGCTGTGTAACACTCGAGTGGACCTAAGAAAGCTCCCGCAGTTAATAGCACGGGACGATGGCTTAACCCTCCGCCTCATCTGAAGAGACCAGAGCAACGCTGAGGGACAGCGAGAACCCGCGCCATCTCACAAACATACAGTGTGTCTGTTTGATTTGTGAAATGAGAAGACCTCGTTGTTTGGCTGACAAATATTACTCGGCTGCCCCGAGCTCAGCTAGTATCAGAAGTGGAAACTTTCCAGAAGCCTTTTCCCAAAAGCATTCATTCGGTTGAAGTAAGGTGTCTTCATTCATATTGTTGGCTTTTATTATAAGGCAGATGGTCATTAATTTATAGAATCAACCCAACATCTTTTGTGATCTCATATTAAATTAAATATTTAGCCCCGAATCCACCCCTTGGCAAAAATTACTCACATCGTTTCAAAAAAAAAATAGATTAGTTAGTTACAATAAATATTTTTCTTATTTATATACACTATGTGTGTATTTATGTCATGTATATGTAAAAACTTTTTATTTTTTTATTTTTCATATTTGTGTAATATTTTTAATATTTTTAAATAAATATTATATATTAAATATTACATATTAATTAGTGTTTGAAGTGAAGAATTCTGGAAGCTTTTTCCCGAAAGCGTTCCAATCATCCAATCATCCAATTGAAGTGTCTTTATTCGTATTCTTGGCATATAGAAGTACATATATATTTATATACAGTGGGTACGGAAAGTATTCAGACCCCCTTAAATTTTTCACGCTTTGTTATATTGCAGCCATTTGCTAAAATCATTTAAGTTAATTTTTTTTTCCTCATTAATGTACACACAGCACCCCATATTGACAGAAAAACACAGAATTGTTGACATTTTTGCAGATTTATTAAAAAAGAAAAACTGAAATATCACATGGTCCTAAGTA
>NW_015542408.1:3523219-3526625 GCF_001515605.1 Sinocyclocheilus anshuiensis | reverse complement strand
AATGGCTGCAATATAACAAAGAGTGAAAAATTTAAGGGGGTCTGAATACTTTCCGTACCCACTGTATGTGTATAATGTATATGTATAAAATTAAATAATAAAATTGTGTGTGTGTGTGTATTTGTATTACTTTATAATATTTTAAAGTAATATTATATATATATATATATATATATATATATATACATACATACATACATACATACATATATATACACACACACACACACATATATATATATATATATATATATATATATCATTTATTTATTTATTTATTCATTCATACATACATATATATGTTTAAATTTGTATAATATATAAAATGTCCCAAGCTCGGCTAGTATCGGAAGTTGAAACTTTCCAGAAGCCTTTTCCCGAAAGCATTCGTTTGGTTGAAGTAAGCCGTCTTTATTCATATTCTTGGCAGTATGCTTTTATTATAAGGCAGATAGTCATTAATTTACAGAATCAACGCTGGGAACATCTTTTGTGATCTCATATTAAATTCTAGCCCCGAATCCACCCCTTGGCAAAAATTACTCACATCGTTAAAAAATATTTAATTAGGCTGCAGTTTATTGGCGGCTCACGGGGGAGATGGGATTTGCATGAGGCAGGTCGCCTCTCGTGCCGGTGAGGGAGATTGCACGTGAGTGGAGATCACGGGGTCACCAGCGCAGCCAAGGACTCCCATTTTCCAAGGTCAGACAGGTAGAGAGGTGCTCCTCTGGGTCTCTGCTCACACAAGACAGCTCCGATTGGCCCTTAATTATGTCCTTCCTTTAAGCCACTGCCAGCTTTTGTTTTTCTAGGGATATCTCTCCTCTCTTGTCCACTACAACAATGGCGGCGCTTTTCGAGGAGCCCTATTATTATTTTATAGGCTCGTAATCAGATGATTTACTGGGAACCCTAATGGATGAGGCCACGTGAAAGCAGAGGTTAATCCTAGTCGTGTCAATCATCGTTTATAGTGAAGTCTGTGCTTGTGGTCCAGCAATACGGCTTTTTCATGGCTGATGCTGATATTTAGAAAGCGAGGTGGCCTGTGGTCGATGTAATGAATAGTATGAGAAATTATAAGAGATATTCAAAGTTTGCTGAAATTCACATGTATTTTACATAATATTGAATTGTTATGAAGCTTAACACCTACTTTTTCCCACAATAAATTTATTTTACAAAATATTTTAATGTCGTTTTATATAATTTATTGTAGTTTTATATTACATATATAGTCACAATATTGATTTATGAAGCTTAATGCCTACTTTTTCACAGTGAATATATTTTACAGCTTTTTTTTATGTTTAAATAAATTGTATATTTTTATATAACTTCAACAGCATTCAACTATGAATGAACATTGTATAGTTATTTTTTTTAATTATAATAATAATAATTAATAATTGCAAAAATTACTATGTGTGTGTGTGTGTAAAGAAAAAAATTAGTAGTATTAGTAAAATACTTGTAAAAAATTCTATATTTTTAATTTATTTTTTAAATATTAAATATTATATATAATATTTTATAGCAAATATTATATATTACATTTCTAATCTAATTTTTCACTACTTTGTTAACACTAATACTACATGTTACTCAAAATGTTTCTCACATAAAAGACTGGTAATATAATATAACAAAAGTTTTCTTCTAGTTGAGTGTTTCTCTTCTTCAGCTCTGCTGTACAACCGAACAGGTTTTTTTGGTTCTAGCTCTTGGCTATCCGTGCGGCAGGGTTTGCATAATTTAATTGGGACTATTAGTTCCCAGCTGGAACAAAAACAGAAGGACCAATGATTTGAACCCCACTCGCTCTATCTCAGGGTCCAGACAAGCTCTCGCCGAATTGCTTTATGATTCACAAGCATTATCAATTGATGGGAATATAACATGAATCATTTATTAAAAGAGTAATTACATGCTATGAAACGTATAATGTTCCATTTAGCACATTTGCGTTAAATGCGTTAATTAATTCTGAACCCTCCAGCCAACATCAGTTTATTTGATTAATGCTTTTTTTAAAGTCACTGACATTTTAAGGAACTGAAAGGAATTTCTCCCTCCCCTCAAATGTGTTTAATGTGCTTTTCTGTCCCTGAGGATTTTAATGTTTGTGTCTTTTCCAAGTTTAGGTTTTTAATAGTGGCACTGCTTTTATCAAACAAAACACTAAAATTATGATTAAATACACACAAGCAAAGAGTTTTTTTTTTACACATTTTTTACATTTATTTTACTTTTCATGATCATTATATTTTACAATATATTTTTTAATAATAATTTATATTTTTTAAATAATTTATTATATTTTTATATTTATTGCTTTTCCTGTATATGACACAAATTATTTTTGGTAAGTTGCACTAAAAATTTACTTCAAAAACTCTATGGCAGTGTGTGCATACAAGTGTTTTTAAAATCAGAAGCAATTTACAAGCAACTCGAGAGCCAAAGCCGAAAAACTAGGGGTCATTTCAGGCATCAGATCTTTGCTTTCTCACATCAGCACTTGCAACAGCCGTTTTATCTTAGCAGTGAGTCATGATTGTGGATTTGCATGCACGGACGGGGCCAAAATGTTCCTGGACTCCAAACAGGTTAACTGGCAGAGAGCGTGAGGTGAGAGCCGTGGCGGCGCGTGTTTGATGCCAGCGAGTAATTGTGTCATAATGTAAGAGACGAGAGCTGGCAGCTTCCTATTGCCATTTGGAGGGGTTCAGTGACACCTGACATGCATCTTCAGCTTCACAGAGCAGAGCAAGAGAGAGCGCTGGAGTAAATAGAGGGAGGTAATGCTTGCGAGGGGTGAGTGCTTCCAGAGCCACTCAATCATTAAACTGAGAAGGGCTGAATTTTTTTTTTTTAAAAAGGGGCAAAATGTGCAGAGTGGAGTCAAATGAACCTCATTTATTAGTATGACTCTGTGTTGAAATTCAAGACCTCATACTTAATACTTTCTTTTCAAACAGCTTAAGAAAGCATAGCAAACGTTAGTTTTGTTTAGTTTGATATGAATTTTGAAATAATGTTTTATAAAATTAACATTATGTGTATTAAAGGTCCCATATTGTCAACACAGTAAAAGGCACACAGCCTGCATAAAGTAGCTGCGATTTTTCACAAACCATTGTGACTTCCGTAAAAAGTTGATGTCAGAACTACACAGTCACCGCCTTCAGTCACCACCCCGAGCACCGCCCACCGCCCACCGTCCCACTCTCCTTTTACCAAACCGCCAGACAACATCACGGAAACATGTTCAAAAGGTTAACTTTAACCACGAAACCAGATCGGCCGACCAGTAACGTTACACTCTCACTCAAAAGATGGACGATCTGACAGGATTGTTACTATGAGGTGGATCACATCTAATGTGTATAGTAAAGGCAAA
>NW_015542408.1:3519663-3521902 GCF_001515605.1 Sinocyclocheilus anshuiensis | reverse complement strand
AGCTACATTATTGTTCCAGCCACAATTAATCACAACAATGTATATACAATTACAAATTATTATATATAAATTGTCAGTTTGTTGTTTTACACGCATCCACACAGACATTATTTCATGCACGACATAGTCGTGAGATGCAAGAAACATAGACATATGGCAAGAAATCTGTAGACGCGCCCATAACAACAAAAGACAATACTTTATTGAACCTTTTCTGATAAGAAGTGTGCGCTGCAAACGCGAGCATTTTTGACGATCGTTTCTGTCCAGTCTGCTCGTTTTATCGCGTTTAACCACAGCTGTCGTCGGTTTTTTGTCTGGCAGTGGCAGCAGATATGCGATCAAATTTCTAATTTGAGGCTGTATTACGTCGATTCTGGCACCCAACATCACAACAAGATGATATTTTAAGCTCCTTATGTAGCCGAACCTGCGCTGGTTTGATTGGGCTGCCTCCAGTTTCCCCTTTGTTTTGCTGCCTCCAGCAAGCGCTGTGACGTCGGCAGACCCTAGTTACCTGTGGTTGGCCTGACCGTGCGTCTCTCAGAAAACAACAGGCCAATCAGAAGAGAGGCTCGTGAATATTAATTAGACAGGCCAAAATCGACCTGTTCTCAGCAGAGCTCCTGAGAAAGGTTTTTGGTACTTATACCGCAAATATATATTCTTAAGGACATCCAAATCTAAAATAAAACTCCAGAAAGGTGTAAAATATGGGACCTTTAACTTATAACTAAAGTAAAATATGAAATTTTGAAATAAAATCATTGTATGAAATAAAATCTCATATTTATTCATTTCTAACTATAGTAAAATACAGTTTTTATGCTTATTTGGAATTTTAAATATTTAAATATTTGCATTTAAAATATTTTATTAACTTAAAAATAAAGTGAAAATAAAATATTATATTTATTAAATTGAAAATAAAGTAAAATGTAGTTATTTATATTTATCTGGAATTCTTTAAATAAAACAAAATATATTATTAACTTAAAAATAAAAATATAGTTATTTATTTTAATTTAGAATTTTAAAATAAACATATTTAATAAAATATAATATTAAAACTATTAACTTCAAAATAAATAAAAATGCAATTATTTATATTTATTGGAAAGTTTTAAACAATTATAAAAGTAATATACTGTTTTTATCAACTTAAAGAAAAAATATAGTTATTTGTTTTATATTTGTATGCAAGTATATTAGCAGAGGTTTATAATGGAAAAAGTGGCAAATAAAATTGAACAGTTTATTGGGCCTTTACACCATTTCCTAAGCAGTTACAACACAACAAAACATTTGAGCTGGGGTCAGTGGACCTTTGGCTCTGCCCACACGAAAGAGGAAATTTAGCACAAGAAGCAGAAAGAAACCGCCCATCATGTGATGAAATTTGACAACTGGGTATTATAGCTTTGATAGAGCAGAACAGTTAATAGGCGATAGCTGACATTTCTGAAACCTTGCTAATTAAGGGCTTCCTTCTTAAACTCAAGCATAACGTCAGGTTTTTTTTTCTTTTCTTCTCCATTTCCTCTCTCTCTCTTCATGTTTGTAAAATCAGGTGATTTCATTAATGGGGGGGGGGGTCTCTTATTGAATGACCTTCTACAAAATAAGCATGTTGCTGGTGTGTTCCGTCCGTGGCCCCACTCCAGCGAGCCGGGCCTCATTTACAATGCAAAACCTCCTTCTGTAATCCAAGTGTCCTTTATGCAATCACAGAGCATAATCTGCTGCTCTCTTGTTACAGACAACACTTTGCCGCACCGGCCGCCACACGATGAATATCAGAGCTGATATTATTTTCTCGGCGCATTGTTTGCCCATCTTCGCATCACAGAGATTAAGGCAAGACGAGAGCTTTGTGCAGCCACTTGTGCTGAAAAGTGGCCTCATTCTAATACTGTTAAAATAGTCGCCGGGCCGTGTGCGTGAATTATAATGGACACAAAAGGTTTGTCCGCTCTCATGTGTAAAAGAGAGATAGCTTTACATTTAATCTTTGTATGGAAATAGATTTTTTAAGCCTTTATTGTAATGTGTTCACTTGCTGGGAGGCTATCATCTATTTTTTCTTTTTTTAACTTTAAAATCAATATGAAAATCAAAATTGACACTATTTACTTTATTAATATCAATTATATATATACAGTGGGTACTGAAAGTATTCAGACCCCCTTAAATTTTTCACTCTTTGTTATATTGCAGCCATTTGCTAAAATCATTTGTT
>NW_015542408.1:3449613-3516413 GCF_001515605.1 Sinocyclocheilus anshuiensis | reverse complement strand
TTACCTTCCAACAAGACAATGACCCTAAGCACACAGCTAAAATAACGAAGGAGTGGCTTCACAACAACTCTGTGACTGTTCTTGAATGGCCCAGCCAGAGCCCTGACTTAAACCCAATTGAGCATCTCTGGAGAGACCTAAAAATGGCTGTCCACCAACGTTTACCATCCAACCTGACAGAACTGGAGAGGATCTGCAAGGAGGAATGGCAGAGGATCCCCAAATCCAGGTGTGAAAAACTTGTTGCATCTTTCCCAAAAAGACTCATGGCTGTATTAGATCAAAAGGGTGCTTCTACTAAATACTGAGCAAAGGGTCTGAATACTTAGGACCATGTGATATTTCAGTTTTTCTTTTTTAATAAAAAATGTAAAATGTCAACGATTCTGTGTTTTTCTGTCAATATGGGGTGCTGTGTGTACATTAATGAGAATTAACTTATAAGGGGGTCTGAATACTTTCCCTACCCACTGTATATATATATATATAGCAGAAAATTATTGTGCCGTTTTTGTGTACTGATCATCATTAAATATATGAGCTCATCTGTAGTACTGCTGGAAGGTTAAACACAAGATGCAAGATGTGATTTTCTTTTCTTTTTTTTTAAGTGAATGGCTTGTTTCTTCTTCTTGTTGGGATTGGACTCCAGTTGTCTGTAAGCCGGTTGAAAACCTCAACCCCATCTCTTTAGTTCTTCAAAAAGAATCCTCAATTCTTTGCTCTACTGGATATAGGCGGAATGTCAGTCTTCCAGAGAAAGATCCATAAAGTCTTACTTGGATTGTGCCTGCAGCTTTTTGATGCCCAGGGACAAAAAAAAGGAGAAGAAAAAAAATGTGTTGATGTGCTGTTGGGTTTCTATTGTGTGAGAGGCCAAACAGTAAGAAAGAGACAAAGAGAGCTGGAGAAACAGACAAGACAGTTGGTGGTCCTGTTACACAGTTGTTTTGGTTTATGTTTCCATGGATTTTCTGTGATTTTTGCTGTTTGTTTTACAGTAAGAGCCCAGTAAAATGTTCTGTTTAAACTGTGTAGGTGCACATCAATTCCTTCAGTAAGCATTCTTGTGAATATTAGACAGATTTTTTGGGATAGTTATTTGACTTATATTTGGGTAATGCATTACAAGTAACATGAGTTACGTAATCAGATTACTTTTTTAGTAACTACATTTGCAATGAAATATCTGAGTTATTTTTTCAACAAAGTAACCCAAGTTACTTTGCTTTTCCACATTTATTTACTGAGTTGAAAAAAAAAAAAACCTCATGTTTTTTTTTATTATTTAAAGGCAAATAAGAATGCCCAGCCCAAGTGATAAAAAGTAATGCATAAGCAACGTAATGCATTACTTTCTGTAAAAAGTAACTAAGTAACACAATTAGTTACTTTTTTTATGAGTAACGCAATATCAGAATCAGAATCAGAATCAGAATGAGCTTTATTGCCAGGTATGTTTACACATACGAGGAATTTGTTTTCGTGACAGAAGCTTCCACAGTGTAACAAAATGACAGTGACAGAACAAAAAAACAGATAATAAAAAATAAAAAAAATAAAAAATAGAACAAGTAAAATAAGGAATAAAAAATATACAAATCGACAATTGTATGTACAGGTATATAACAATAGACAGTTGTATGTACAGGTATATTATGTGCAAATTGAAATGTAGACTGAGTATGTGTGTTAGATAAATAAGTGTATGAGTGAATAAATAGTGTGTGTTCCACAGTTATTGTCAAGTGTTCATGAGATGGATGGCCTGAGGGAAGAAACTGTTCCTGTGTCTGGCCGTTCTGGTGCTCAGAGCTCTGTAGCGTCGACCAGATGGCAACAGTTCAAAGAGGGAGTGTGCTGGATGTGAGGGGTCCATAGTGATTTTGCCAGCCCTTTTGCTCACTCTGGATGAGTACAGTTCTTGGAGAGAAGGGAGGGTTGTACCAATGATGATGCATATATTGTAATGCATTACTTTTAAAAGTGA
This sequence comes from Sinocyclocheilus anshuiensis, assembly GCF_001515605.1. Classification (NCBI taxonomy): domain Eukaryota; kingdom Metazoa; phylum Chordata; class Actinopteri; order Cypriniformes; family Cyprinidae; genus Sinocyclocheilus; species Sinocyclocheilus anshuiensis. Next base: position 3,514,423 of record NW_015542408.1, on the reverse strand, counting down.
CTTTTTTCATACAATAGATTTTGTCCAGTTTATTAATTTTTTTCTCTCACTGAAAAATAATGACTACCATACATTTTTACAATGATTTACAGAAGACACTCACTACAATGTCATTCATTGTAACTAGTGGTCAACCGATATATCGGCCGATATTTGGCATTTTTTAAATATCGGCATCGGCCGATAAGTTTTCCTGTTTTGCCGATACGTTCTAGATGGGACTTTTATTTTGACAGCGCTGAGAACGGCAGCACACAGTGCTTACATTCTCCCTCTTGTTCGCTGTTGTCGTTCAGTTCTGTCTAATTTGGATTATCTAATACGTCTGTCTAATAATCAGATAGAACGGTTAAACAAAGGAATTAAAATGTATACAAAAAGTATTATAACGATTGCTTTTATATTATTAGTAATAGAAAGGCAAACATTATAATACTTTCTTGTTTGCCATCAGCATTCAGCAAATACGCATTTATATCATTTAAACAAATCTTTGAATGTCTAATGAACATCTAATTTCAAAAACCTTGCAAACTTAGTCGGATCCAGTTGTGAGATCTTGTGAAGTGTGCATTTGTATCCTGCACAATTGCGTGTTCTCTGCGTGACGGTCGATCCGTGCGAATTGAATGCGGACAGGAGGAGAGTTCAGCTTCACTGGAGACGTGCGATCGACAAACTTTAAACTCGTGATTTTAAATTATGCCCACTGTCATATTCATGTCATTTTCACTGTGCTGTATGTAAAATGAGTGTTACCTTGGCTTTATTTGAAAAAAATATGATTAATGCACACAAACTTCCCAGAATACTGAGGCCCTGTTGGTTACAGTTGACTTCCTTTTTAATTATATTTTTATTCAATATTTATTTATTTGTGCAAAAATACTTTGTCATATAAAGTATAAGTATGTTTATTTAACACATTTATTTTTTAATCAATTTTCAAATGATTTCAAATTTCTTAAATATTAATTAAAATAAATAAAATTATATCGGCTTTATATTGGCCACCCTGCTTTCCTAGATATCGGCATCGGCTGTCAAAAAAACAATATGTAACTATAGCTGACAATCATATAACAAAAAAATCTTGTCAGGTATATTTAGAACAGGAATCATTAGATGACATTAAAAGACTCTATTTAAAGATCACAGTGCAGCCCCCAAAATACTAATAAATAGTCATTTGAATTATTTACCAGTCTTTGCCACTATCCTTCAAACCACTAGGTTTTACCCATTTGTCAGCAAGTTTTTAATCGTTTCAAGTATAATAACGCTTAGTACATGTCATGATGATGGAACATTATTTCATGCATATTTTGACTTTTTTCGCAAAAGTTATTGAAACATTTGCTTGCACTTTACTTGCATTTAACATGTAAATAAAATCACTGTAATTTAATGAAGACGTGTTTATTTTATATTATCATTTTGTTTTGTTTTATTTTATTGTTTGTCCACTTGGCATTCCATTAAACTCGAGACTAAATTTGTGATAAACATTTCCAGAGACAGGTGTACATTTTCTTACCTTTTGGTAAATGTACACCTTCAAAACTGTTCTTGCATAGCCATTTTGTTTCTTCTTTTTTGTTTCTGTATCATCTTCTGATGATCGGACAGCAGAACGCTGCATTAGCAGTAATATCCTCTAGCAGGAATATCCTAAATCTACAACACAGCATTGTTCTGTTTTACAGTTCTAGCACTGTGCTGAAATAACCCAAGCCCATGTCTCTTTATTCATTGTTTCTGCTTGGAATAATAATTTGTGAAGCACTAAATTGCTTTGAGGGATAGGACATTAAAGGGATTATTCTCATGTAATCCGCGGGTCCCTGTAGACGTGGACCTGATCACAGAACAGCGTTACTCAAAACACAACAATAGCATGTTTAAGAAGCGCCACAGCTACTTTAACCGCCTGTTGTTGTTTTTTTCTTGTCATCCCCAGTTAGCAACAGTAAATCCGTTTTTCCCGCCCGCTTAGTAAATGAGCGTGTTTAAAGGTTAGACAAGCACACGCTAATTATTTGATTATTTGGACGAGCTCTCTCTCCCCTAAAGAGCAGAAAGTTGTGTCTCGGCGAGAGGAAACCTCTGGAGGGAGGATTGAAGTCAAAATAAAAAGAGCACAAGCTACAGTTACAGAAAAGAACATTAAGCTCACTATGAAAGATAGCCGGGTAATACTTCATACTAACCTTCATGAATAAGTCATTAAAAGATTTTATATAATGCTAAACAGATCATATATGAATTAAAATTTCATGACATTTTTAACTGCGTGAGTGTATATGAAATAATGATCTGATGAGAAATTGAAGCTGAAGCAAGATTGCTGAAGCTCACTTGGCAGAATATTGCGCTTGCAGTACCAAAGTCAAGGGTTTGATTCCCAGGGTACACATATACTGATGTGGATACATAACCAGATTTGATAAAAGTGATAAAAATAGATACAAATTTAAATATATATTTTTATGTCATTGTAATTGTAGTATTATTTAAATACTGTATTTATTTATTCATTTTTGAAATTGCCTTTATTTTTATATTTTCAGTTTTCATTTTAGTTCTAGTAATTTTGTACTTTTGTTTTTAGTTTTATAATTTTTTTTATTTTAGTTTATATTTGAGTTTTAGTCATTTTATTACTCACTTATTTGATTTCATGTATTTGTCAATGCAGCATTTCTAAGGTTTTGTTTTATTTTAGCTTTATTTCAGTGAAATGTATTTAAATTTAGTAGTTTTAGTTTTAGTTAGGAGTAACAGCACTGTTTCATGTTCTTTTTGACTAATGTGTCTCTCTGGCTGTTGTTTGTGCTGCTGCAGGTAGAGCTGACGGGCAGCAGTGTGTTTGATTACGTTCACCCGGGCGATCATGTGGAGATGGCCGAGCAGCTGGGCATGAAGCTTCCACCGGGCAGAGGGCTGCTGTCTCAGGGCGGCGGGGCCGAGGACGGGGCCAGCTCTGCCTCTTCTTCCTCTCACTCTGAGACACCTGAGCCAGGTAAGATCATGAGACTATGAGCGGCCTTGCTGGACAGGATAGAACACGTGGGTTTAGACGTTTAGACATCATTCGCACTGTGTGCATGCAACAGGCAACCTTGGGTTTGTGTTTTGTGTACTAATCTCTCTAGTTTGGTTTTTGGGCCTTGGCTCTTTTAGATGTTTGATTTTATGCTAGTTTAGTTTTGTTTATTACTTTTTAAAAAATCTTATTTTTATAGTTTAATATTATTTGGTTATTTTATTATTTTACTTTTTATTTTTGTTTTGGCCCTTTAACATTTTATTTTATTTTATTTAAAATTTTGTTTATTTTTTTTTTTTAAATAATTGATTCTGGTTCACTCAATGGTGAACAATTCCACTTCACGTCGAAGTCCTTGAATGCAAATTTATATTATTATAATTTAGTTTTTAGTCTAGTTTGGTTAATATTTAAAAAATATTATTATTTATTTTACTTTATTCTTTAATATTCTTTAATTATTTTAATATTTACTTTTAGCTCTTTTATTTTATTTATTTATTTATTTTTCCACTTCACGTACTTGAATGCAAATAATTTAGTTTTTAGTTAAGTTTGGTTAATATTGTACAAATATTTGTATTTATTTTATTTTATTTAATATTAAACTTGTCTCTTTGTTTTTATTTTATTTATTTATTTTTTAATACTTGATTCTGGAATACTTGATTATTGAATAATTCTGCTAGTTCTTGTCATTGGTTTATTACCGATCATTAATACCGACCTTCTATAAGACTTCTACTTTAATGTCTGCATTCTGTGATTTGAATCATGGTTTTTTTAAATAAACATTAGATGCATAATTTCAGTTTAAATATAAAAAGAAACATTTGCAGTTCATCTATTACACTGTTGCTTTGAGTAAAGCTTTCATTCAATGATCTTGAAGCTCCAGATTTGGGCTGTATTATTTGTTTTGTGTGTTCTTTATTTAGTTATTTATTTCTTTGCTAGTCTGTTTATTTATTGATACCCAAAGCCATGTTTCTTTCTGAGGTCTGTGGTATAGATATGCTGCACCAAGCGGTCAATATGATGCTCAGACACTGTGAGTGGACCTTAGGTTGCCAGAAGTGTCCGTGTGTGTGTGTGTGTGTGTGTGTGTTAATGGCATGTGTGACATGATATGCCTGATGAGTGTCTTCCGCTCGGCCCCGAACTCTCCAGGGGCGGCCCGTGTGGCGGCAGCACTGTAACACAGGCTTACCCTGCTCCCGAATTTAATTAGATGAATTGTATAGCAGGGATGAAAAGAGGTGACATTCCTCATTGGAATTCCTTTCAGGGCTCTTATAGACTTTGCCTTCCAAATGTTCCCATTTTCATTGTGTTGTACTGATGATAATTTAAGTATTAGGGGAAAATCCATTTATAAATTAAACAAAATGACTTGATATCCATCAGTCCCCGAGTTCATCAAGCTGTTCAAACATGAGGGAGATTGGCTGGTCGGCCCGGGTCTTCCGAGAGCTTCAGTAATTAGATCTGCCAAGGATTTATACTTTGCTGATTGGAGCTTTAAATTAATTGAAGTTCCACATTTGTGGTTTTGTCCTTTTCGTGGCGTTTTCTTTTTCTTTTTTTTCTAGCCAGGCAGAAATTTCACACTGGCAGACTCGAAAGTGTGTGTGTGTGTGTGTGTGTGTGTGTGTGTGTGTGTGTGTGTGTGTGTGCGTGTGTGTGTGTGTGTGTGAGAGCGTTCATTTCTTGGTGAGAGTGAGCGAGAGGGTCTTTAATGGTTAGAGGGCTGGTCTGACGCTGAGATTTCTTTGTGTATACGCAGAATCATTAAAGATGTGCTTTACAATCAGATAAAGGGCACCACGGTCTGTCTTCTAACACCAGAGCTTCATTTATAAATTATGAGGACCAGAGACACATACTGTACAAGACGTTTGTGGGGGATTTTATTTATAAGGATAAAAATTGTGTTTAAATACAGTCGGCAGCATGATGCCATACATAGACAAAATTTGATTAAAATCAATGACGTTGTCTACATTGTAAGCTTGTTGGTATAGATTTGTTGCTTTAATTTTCTTGCATTGTATCGAGCCCCTAAAGGGGCATGGTGGTAGATGCAACATTTAGATTTTTTAAATGTTTTTGCGTTTGCATAAAACTTTTGTGTTATCTTGCAAAACTGTTGCGTTTCCCCAAGAAACTTTGCATTCGCTCTCAAAAGTTTTGTGATGTAAATAATATGAGGTGGGAGTAAAAACTGTATTTTTGAGTGCTTTCGCAAGTGAACATAGATACAGCAACTGCATCATCTAGAGATAAAAAGGTTTTTTAATTAAAGGGGTCATATGATGCGATTTCAATTTTTCCTTTCTCTTTGAAGTGTTACAAGCTCTTGGTGCATAAAGAAGATCTGTAAAGTTGCAAAGACTAAAGTCTCAAATCCAAAGAGATATTCTTTATAAAAGTTCAGAGTCAGCCACACCTACCTAAAACGGCTCGTTCTAACACGCCCCCACATATCTACCTCACTATGTGGGAAGATTTGCATAACGCCACCCAAATGTTCACGCAAAGAAAGAAGGTGTAACTTTTAGTCTCACTGTAGTTTTGTTGACGGTTTCAAAAAGGCGGGGCATAGAGGAGAAACAATAATGTACAGTATGTGAAAAAGAATGTGTTTTTTTTTACTTTAAACCGCATAAACACATTTCATTACACCAAATACACAAAATAATGTTCTTTTTAGCAGCATCATATGACCCCTTTAACATTTTTTGTTGTGCAAACATTTTGTTATATTATTGTAAATGTTTTGCCAGTGATATTTCTTTCTGCTTCTTGACTTTCATATTTACCTGTCTGCTGTCTCTGGCATCACATCTGTGTGCCAGCCACGCTACTGTCATTAAGATGAACGGGAATGCTAATAGTTATCTTTCTGCAGGTATAATAGCCCTCCTTGGGACACAAAATCTCCCTCTTGTGCTCTATTTTTCTTTCTCTCTGAATGAACGGCAGGCTGAACAGTGTTTTAAGGTGGAGTCAAGCGTTTCGCCTCCTGTCACCTCCCTCATATGTGTGTGTCCTGCCTCTACACTCGTTTTTTCCTCTTCTTTCTGCCTATGACGTCACTTGTTTCATCTGCTCAACCTGCAGAGTAAATTGTGTTATCAACAGCCTATTTTAAATATCTGGCAGTGCGGAGGGGAGAGCGAGTTTTCCCCTCATCACTGGCTCTATCTCTCTCTCTCTAGGGCATGACACGCCAGCAATAAAGCGGTAAAGACGGCGGTATTTTTCTTGAAGATCGTAATCCTGCTGTTTGTCAACAAGAGGCTTTTGATGAGCGTGAAAAGCAACCCCCTGTTTGTGCATTAATAAAAGAAAACGATTCAAGCTCCATTTGCAATGAGATGAATTTGGAAACAGACGCCTGTGAGCCTGTGACATCTGTCCAATTGGCTCTGGCGCAGAGAGAACATCATTCGCCGCACTGCTTTTAGTTACAGTTCCTTTAACCTATTCATTCGTTTTAAAGGAGCGATTCATTCAGCATTAGATGTTCATCTAACGGCTAACAAAGGAGAAATCTTTTATACTGGAGGCATGCATTCTTCACTTCATTTCAGAAAGTCTTCATGTTCAATTTTTTTTATTTATTTTGATAATTATTAGTACTAGTTTTTGTAGTAGTAGTGTTGGGGAAGCTTCTATCTATCTATCTATCTATCTATCTATCTATCAATTTGTAATATTTTTATTTTACATTTTATTTATTTTAAATTATTTTGTAGTAGTAGTGTTTTATGTTATATAAATTATATAATTATTATTATATAATATATAAAATTATATAAAACATATTTTAGGTATTTTATATAATTTATATAGTTATGATCACAATCAAACCTGAACTTAATAATTAGCTTTAAACAGCAATAAACATCTGTTTTTAGATAGCTACAAAAAAGCACAGGGAATTTTGTGATGATTGATTGATGATTGAATCATTTGAATCAGCCATTCTATTCTGTTGAGCTAGTTCACAGAAATTATTCATTTGAATCTAAAAACAGCTTGTTACTGTAAATTGCTTAAATTATTGTGAAAGCAGTTTATAGTGGCATTATATTTAGTTAGTTACTCCCCAACACTATAAGTGGTGATAATTATATACAATATTAATGCAATATGCCATAAAGGGCTTGCATTTCCGTGATTTTACCTCAATTATGGAGTGTTTTGGCACAATGTGTACATTAAATTAATATATAACTAAATTAATATAGAATTAATAATAAAGAAAATTGTATACAGCTCAACTGATATATGGTCATAGATGTATATTGCATCTTTGAAGGATTTTAAATTTATATCAAAATTTCAGTTATGCAACATAAGTACATTTAATTTATGTTTTAATTCAAATATTCAAATAAACAAAAAGATATTTTGGTTTCCACTCAGTTATAATGGACACATGAAGACCAGTGTAATGTATGCCGAAATACACCGAGAAACAAGAGTTGTGGCATTAAACAATGATAAAAAGAACAAGATACTATAAATAAAGGGAAAAAAACACCTGAATTAACATTTGGCAGTGCTGCATGTGAGGATGATGGACTGAGAACACTGTGTGAGGAGCGTTCAGTCCCAGCGCAGGGCTGAGCGGGCGTCTCAGGGCGTCCAGAGCAGCAGTCGCCCATGGGCAGGGTGATCCGGACTCTCCCGTAGGGTCAGACCTTTGATTTGTGTGGATTCTCCTCTAGCCTTTAACAGGTGTCTGCTGCTGCGGGTGACATTTGAAATGCAAATAGAGCTCTTTTCCACAAGGCCTCTGATTCTACCTCTGTCAGACCAGAAGAAAACCTCCAGCACAACACACACGTACGCATTCACGTGCATACACACACTCTACTCTACACAAACACACATGCACAGATTCACACTGAAACAATCAGATAAGACTTGTGTTCTGAAATGAACAGGAAGAGGCTGGAGTGAGATGTCAGTTTTTTGTCGCTTCTGCCAACGGTAGTTAATTGTGATCATTTACAACACAAAATCTTTTTTTGCAGGCCATAAAACTGCACTTCTTATACATTTTTACTAGTATTCATTTTGGACAGTTACATTTGAATGGATGTTCATTGACAAAGTGTTTACTGTGTAAAATTCTGTCTTTGATGAGATGTTAGTGTATTGTATGTGAAAGCTCATTATGGTCACTTTGTGCATGTTCCAAAATGGCATCAAAATGCAAAGCTTTGGTTTTCTACTCCTGCGTATATTACAGGTGTTGTAAGCTGAAAACATTAAAATAGGGCACTCTTGAAAATTAAGTAGTTTGTAAGTAGAAAATGTAAGTAGTTTCCAGACACTTAATGCCACATCATCTGGAAAGTGTTGAAATTTTATTTGAAATGTTTTATTTATGTACAAAATATCTTTAAAAAATGTAAAAATGTGCTAAAAAGGACCTAGTACCACGGTGATACCATGTTTTTGTAAGTAGTTTGTAAGTATATAAGGTAATCATTCAGTATCATGGTAAATATCAAATAATATTAGTTTGATCCAAGTTTTAAACGTCAATCTATCACCTTTAATTAAATTAATTAATAAAAATTAAATGAATAAACAGTAATTTGCAGGGATTGTCAATACATTCCAATTTTATTTATATATATTTTTTATATTTAAATTTTTTTATATTCTGCATGTAAAAAAAAATTCTAGTTCTATTTAGTAGGGGTGCTCAGATTGATCGGCTACCAATCACTATCGGCCGATAATCGCTTTGGGATGTTTGATCGGCGGTCTCTAAAAAGGCTGATGTCAAAAAAACGATCTCAAGCTGATGACTCTGCAGCGAGAGTTTTGGCATGACATGCAGCGGCACTGTCTGGCGCGGGTAAAATAATTATTATGCTGAAGGTGAGGTGCAATTCATATTTCTTCATTAAATAACTTATAAAGTAATTTGAAAACTTTCTGTGAGACATAATTTCAAAGACAAAATGCGCAAACGGCTTCAAATCACATCGCGTCTGCACTGTAAGCGAGCTGCACGCTGCACAGTCGACACAGGAATCGTCACTTGCACGATCGAGGCAGTGTTGCATTGTCACTAAAGTTTAAATAAATTAAAGTTCAAATAAATTGCATTTATTTTTAATTCTTGCCAGTGTTTAAACCACTCAGCGCATTCTGCGCTCGCGTGCTCTCCTGGAGACCGTGCGCTCATGCACACTCGCAGCGCACACACATAATGCCAGGTTCACACATACTCCGTTTGCAGTGTGTATACTGTGCTGCAAGCGAAGAATTAAAGTAACAGCTGGATAAATGTTGTGTTTGTAGTAAACAGCCATGGATCAGTTGCAGACTCCTGTGTGAAAGCACAGTGAGCACTTCTGCACCTCTTACATACCGCACATGGACTGCATACACACTGCAAACAGAGTATGTGTGAACCTGGTGTAAAAGGCACCAGCTCACCTCACATACAGCTCACAAAATCAGGCTTGTGCTGTTTGTAAGCTATTGGGCACACAATTGCATGATTGTCAAAACAAAAATGCAGTGCATGATCAAACATTTAGGTGAGATAAATATATATTTAAAAAAATGCCCCCCTCCACCCCTCAAATTAAAAAATCCCCTCACAAGAGTCACTTAAGAGGGGAATTCATTTTCAAAAATGAAATTCAGGCCCTGAATAAATGTCTAAAAATCTTGATTGGATCATCACTATAAATAATTCTACATGATAAAAAGAAGGCTAAAAGATTGGTATCGGTGATCGTATCGGCAGATACTGCTTTCTGTGATCGGCGATCGGCCTCAACAATCCTGATCGGAGCACCCCTACTATTTAGCCACATGTATAATACCTTAATTTTGTTTCACTGCAATGATTATTTTTTCACTTTATTATTATTATTATTATTAGTAGTAGTAGTAGTAGTAGTAGTATTTATTATCAAAACATATTTTGCTGTATCTTGTTAAAATATTTCTAGTTCTCCTTAGCATTATGTGTAATACCATAGTTTAGTGTTATATATAAAAATATAAATTTTAAGAAAATATTTAGCAGTATCCTGTAGCTTTAATATATATTTGTAGTCTTATAACACCATGGTTTAGTGTCAGTATAATGATTATTTTTCACTCTTTTTGCTAGGAAATGTGTTGAGTTTCGTTCAGCCGCAGGGCTCTAAGGACACCAGAGGCATCTAGCCAAGGTCGCTGACCTCAAAGGCTGCTGTCCACTGTCTGGGTCATTAGGGGATTCTGTGGTCTGCATTACCCAGAATCCTCCTACGTGAATCCCGCTCCATTGTAGGTGTTTGGCACATATAGAGAAGTGTCCTTGAGAAGAGGTGGGGTCACACAAGCAGTTAGCACTGCCTCAGAATACAAATAATGGGATTAGAGCTCACGGACGGCACACATTAGCCTAACAAACCTGTCAGATGCCGTGATTCTCATCAGTTTCACACACAGTTTTAGATACTCATGTTGTTTACATTTTGTGTGTGTTTTAGTATCCACTTTTTTTTCTTCTTACAGTAAGTATTTGGAAACATGAGTTTATATAAGTATATGAATATGTCATTGAATTGCAATATCAAACCAAGTGGCATTTGCAAACAAATGATGCCAGACCTGTTAACATGTAGTACACGTAGTCACACAAACACCTGGGTTCTGGGAAAATGGGATATCAATGGGGTCATGAGTGATCACATGACCAAAACTATTGGAGGAGTTTTAATTGAAATCTGAAGTTCCTGAGGGCTGCGGCTCAAACATATTGATTTTATTCAGGCTGACCCAGCCAATGGGGTCACGTTTGAACCCATCTGACATTTCTTCAATTCATCTCACTTTCTGAGCCCCAATACTTCACCCTTCTGAGAGGCAGTAGGGGTGTGTGAGTGTGTGTGTGCATGCTACACTAGAACAGACAGCCTAATATCATTTGTCTTCTGTAATCACGTGACAAACATAGGGATTTAAATTATACTTAAAGGGGTCATATGATGCAATTTCAAGTTTTCCTTTCTCTTTGGAGTGTTACAAGCTGTTCATGAATAGATAAGATCCCTAAAGTTGCAAAGACTAAAGTCTCAAACCCAAAGAGATATTCTTTATAAAAGTTAAGAGTCGTCCACGCCCTCCTAAAATGCCTCGTTTAAACACACCACCACATGTCTACGTCACTGTGTGGGAAGATTTGCATAACACCGCCCAAATGTATACGCAAAGAAAGACTGTCGTATTGTTGCCACCACCGCCATGTCATGGAGATGCTCTGTGTTCGTTGTGAAATCGAAACTACTTTGTTTGGCCTTCCAAAAGAGGACACAACTAGAAATCAGTGGTTAAGTTGTATTTACAACACTGTTCCAGAACAGTTCAAACCAAATATTCAGATGTGTGCAACGCATTTTACGGAGGACGAGGACTGTTTCCTGGGAGAGTAGCCTACAATGCCAGTGTTCCGGTGTATTCAGTTCCCCTGTTTCCCCTTCGGCGCGCATTCATACCCTATACTGTCTATGATGCTGACAAATAATGCTGACTCACAGCCTGTAAGTACATATTCATATTTAAAGGATTTGCCACTGACGATTCAAACGCGAGTTTTGAGCAGTGTAGTGTAGCGCTTGTTGTTTGTCATTTCTCCGATCACAGCCAGCACACAGCATCACAGTATGGTAAGGGGCATTACATTTCCGTCACACGCTTGAGGTATTTGGCCAATCACAACGCACTAGATAGCTGGCCAATCAGAGCACACCTCGCTTTTCAGAACGATGAGCTTTGTAAAAATCGACGCGTTTCAGAAAGACGGGGCATAGAGGAGAAACAATAATGTACAGTATGTGGAAAATAATGTGTTTTTTTAACCTTAAACCACATAAACACATTTCATTACACCAAATACACAAAATAATGTTCTTTTTTAGCAACGTCATATGACCCCTTTAATACGTTTTTTGTGTTGATGATTCATCATCAAATGTTATTAAAAAATTATATTCATATCACAATATAAAAGCTCAAATTTCACACAACATTTGTGTGTTGTTTTTTGTAATGAATTTAAATTTTAATTAAAATAAATTGTTGGTAATATACTTTATTACCAACTTACAATACTTTACAATACGTTTCAGTATGATAGCATTATGTATTATTTATCATGAACAATGAACAACATTTTTTTACAGAATTAATTAATGTACACTATACTGTTCAAAGGTTTGAGGTCAGTTAGAATTTTTTTGTATAAATTAATACTTTTATTCCACAAGGGTGCATTGAAATGAACTAAAGTGGCAGTAAATACATTTAATATGTTACCAAAAAAATCTAATAAATGCTGTTTTTTTCACTTTATATTCATAAAGAGTCCTGAATTAAATGTATCATTGTTTCCACAAAAATATTAAGCAGCATAACTGTTTTCAACATCAATAATAATAATAAATGTTTCTTGAGCAGCAAATATATTAGAATGATTTCTGAAGGATCGTGGGACACTGAAGACTGGAGTAATGCTGAAAATTCAGCTTTGCATCATAGGAATAAATTACATTTTAAAACATATTCAAATGGAAAATAGTCATTTTGAATTGTAATAATATTTCACAATATTACTGTCTGTTTGTACCTATGGTGACCATAAAAGAAAACCCCCAAACTTTTGAATAGTTGTGTAGGTTAATTTTAATTTATAAATATAAAAATATGCATTGATAAAGTTTTTCATTTTTCATTTTACGTTTAATGTGTTTTAACAACTTTAAAGGTGCAGTAGGAGATCTTGGAAAAAACTTTAGCCTGATAGCACTGAAAGCGAACGTCCCATCCTCCCTGCAATCGCCGTCCAAAGCCACATCCCCTGAACGCATTTACGCTCACAGACCAGAATACCAGAGACAACATTACTACAATAGGCTACATCAGCGGTTCCCAATTCCAGCCCATGTTCCGAAGTGAAGTAAACTTCAACGGATTTCCCCCACTCAGGGAGTAGGGAGCAATGAACACTGTGTAGGGATCATATCAATCGGAACACAGTTCATGCACGTAGCTCACTTCTAACGAGCTGGCGTGAGGACTGGATTAACCGCTGGCTAACTCATGTGTCATTCACCGGTGAGAAAACTTTAAAAGTACTACAATACCAGGAAGGAAAATCGGGTTGTTGATGTTTGTCTGCCATTCTTTCTCTGTCTGCACAGCGTGCGTGAACGAGCTGATGACGTATCCTGTCTGCGCGAACCCGGTGCACAGAGGTATGCTAATACATACGTTGACAGGCAGGTAGGAAAGCATATTAAAATGCTCGGACCGAGCATTTTGATTGGACGAACATTTCTTGATCCTACGCCTTCCACAGAATATATAAATACAGACAAATACATTTAGACCACTTAACTTAATGATTGCTATCGGGATGTGAAGAGACTTTCAACCAGCATAACAAAAAAAATTTCTGAAGACAATCACCTATTGCACCTTTAAGATCTTTTAGTTCTTGATAGTTCATTTAATCTGTTGCTCTGTTGTCATCTGTTCATGTCATCAACTGATGCTTAGCTTAGCAACATGCAAGAATTAACAATGATAAGAAAGGTTTGTTACTGCTAGATTAACACTATAATGTATTTTAAGTATGTACTATGGAATTCACATCTGCATACTTGAACAGAGTGTGTGTTTTTAGTTTGTGGCTTTAGTTAACCCTCTCATGCACTTCACACGATTTGAGCTGCTTCCCATGAATAGCTTTTCAAATCAGTTGCATTTCCTCAAGTAAATGCTGCCTATGTAGACAGTAAACAGCAGTGAAGCTCCTAGGGTTTAACTGAAGTGGCTCATGACTGATCTGTCTAGAGCTAACAAATGTTAAGAGCCACAGGAGCTCAGAGATTCTTATGCTGACACGTTTAATACTGGCCAGCCAGAACATCCCGTCTGGCCTCCATCCAAACAGAACAGCTTTCCGAACCAGACGTCTGCAGATACACAGACTGGCCTGCTACGTTATCAACCCAGAGAGGAAGGATGAGTTTCCGGAGTTCGGCTATACTATAGATGCGTTTTCTGACAATTAAAGCACGGCCACAGCTTGAGTTTGTTTTCCCGCAAAGCGTCAGATCTGTTTATTCTGCCGCACGCCTCGTTTTGATTAAGAATGCAAATCCGGTTCTTTTGTCCATCTGCTTTTCTGTCAGCAAAGGAGTGCATTTAATTAAAACAAACATGGGTGTCTGCTGTGATGTTATGTCTTCTTATCTATAGACCAAATCAGGCCAAATCAGACGCTCAGGTTGTCTCCTCGTCTCAGCTGTAAATACTAACAGAGTGTTGCAGCAGTGCAGGTGGCTATTGTGAGTAAAACATGTGTATTTGTTTTCCAGTAGCATCTATTACGCGAGGCGTGACTGGGATGCGGATTCAGAGATTTGCGGTGTGATTTTTCCAGTGGCGGTCTCCAATCACAGATGGCAGATGGGGAGTTTTTTTGAGCAGGAGGAGATGGTGTGTTGAGCTTCGTCCAATGTGTGCTACTGTTGTCGTTTTATTACTCATGAGAATCCCACAGGATGAGTCACAGACGTATGAAACACACACACAATCCTTGGAACTGCCTTGTATTTTTTCTCGAGATAATGACATAATATGAAGACATCTACGATTGATTATTTGGTAATTGTAAACAAATCTGTTGATTTGTAGGAGGTCAGAATTGTGGCACAGTGATTAAAGTGATTCTTTCAGGCTCATGTGAGTCTGGAGTGCAGACAAACATCATGTGAACTTTTAAATTCATTACCCACTGCTGAGAATAAAGTAACAGTAAGATTATGATACTTAATAGACAATAATAATCCATTTAATAAATAGTCATTGCTTTTATAATACATTAAATAGATTTTTTTTATTATGAAATATATTTTGTAATCTTTTGATTTTTAGTGGATTTTTTAAATAATAATAATAATGTTTTAAGAAAAATAATTTGAAACCATTTTTTTAATATTTTTTCAAATAATGTATGATAGCATAACGCTATAATTCCTAGAATACATTTTAAATAATTATCTGTCCATATGTTAGATCATACTAGGGTTATTGTCATTAAGTCAAACCATTAAAAATAAATAAATAAACAAATAAAAAAAATTAAATAAACTGAAATAAAAGATAGAAAAAAACTTTATTTCAACATTTATCATTTTTTAAGTACAAAAATAACTCAAACTTAAAACTAAACATAATGAAAACTATAGACATATTAAAAAGAAAACTATTAAAAATGACAAAACAAAAAATTGCTAAAACTTTAACTAAAATTAAAGTAAAAATAGAAAATAAAAATAGAAAAATAAAATCTAATTCAGAAATTAAAAATATTATCAAAAATTATAACAATATATCAATGATAATAAAATAACACTGGATCATAGTTCTATACTATGTACTGTCACATTAAGTTTAATAATGTAATGTAATGTTAAACAATATAATGTTATGTAAAGTTTAATAATGTAATGTAATTTTAGAGTTTGTTGGTGTGTTTTGTTTTTACATTATTTTATTTATTTTTTTATTTTTATTAAATTGAAAAAGTATTAGAAAAACAGCTACTGATCACTACAATGTCTGAATGGGCAATTGATCCCATGTAAGTTTTGGGCTTAGATGTTCTTTTCTGAATAGAAAAGAATAGGGTTTTTTGCCTCTAGATTTACTTTTTTTTTAATCTCTTTTGGCGTCATCTTTGCCATGGCCTAGACCATATACATTCATTTTATGTTGCATATGTTTGACGTATATATACAGCATGTCTGTGTAGTGCACTTGTAGGCAACTCTGTAGCTTTTACAGCACTGGTGCCGTAACGATCCTGCTAGTTGTAAGTAAAAGACATAATGCTTGTTAATTTTGCGTGCTTGAGGGAAAACGTCATAACTTACTCCGTAATTATGAAAGTGCCTATCGCTTCATCAGATAGATTCACTGTCAAAAGCTCCGAGCTGGGCGTCGTGATGAACTAGCCACCATAAATAACGGACCAGCCTGCTTGCTAAGACAAATGTTTTTAATCATCTGATGTGTTCATTTATCCCAGGCCCTAAGTTTAGCCTTAAATTAAGACTCTTGCTAGAACATAACTTGATTTAAAAATGCCCATCAATCCTGGCCAGTCTTTACGTGCAGGAAAAGCTCAGAGGAAGTGTGTTGTTCTTTATTTGTCCTTTTCTGTGCCAACAATTTGCCTAAAAACTCATTAAAAGGTATATATAAACTTAAAAACGAACGCCTTGTCATCATTTACTCACCCTGATGTTGTTCTAGATCCATGACTTTCTTTTTCAGGGGAACACAAAAGGAGTTTGTTTATAGCAGAATGTCCTTGTTTGTTTATAGCAGAACTGTTCTTTTCCATACAATGAAAGTCTAGTAGACTTTGAATTAACTCTTTTTTGATCAGTCTGAACATTCTTCAAAACATGTGAGTTTTGGAGCTACATGAAAGTTAAATACACAAATAACCTTTTTTAATGTTTTGTTGCAACAAATAGCTTTGTGTAAAAAATATGGGACCTTTGATACCTGTTTTCCTTTCATTTTATTATTGTTGTTTATTTTTATTGTGTTTTAGGTGGTTAGATGTGTCATATTATTATCAAACAACATCATCTTTAGTCTTTAGTGCCTTTCATGCTTATTTTCAAAAAATCTTTATAGGAATGACAAAATTAGTCATCTCATCAGTCACCTTTTTGTTTTATGTTATTTGTATACTTATGCCTCTTTTATTTGATTTTCTGTGGGTCTTATGCAGTTTTGTGTTTCAATTAAACTCGAGCTTTAATTCAACACATTAACATGTTAAAAAACAATTATCTTGTAAACTTGGCACTTTTTGCACGTGACACAGACAACATATTGCTTTCTAAAGCCTCTTTTTGAATCTATTCACTTTGTCTGTCAGAATCATGCAATGTCTTTTAATTGTCTTCATTTAAGGGCTTTTCTCGGGACATATTGGTATATACTGTATGCATTGAATCAATTAACATATCATGTAATTAATCGATCAGCTCTAGTTCTACTGAATTGAGTTCACGGCATCATCTTTTACGTCTGGTGTATGCGTGCGTTCTGAGGGTCTTTTATTCTCGATGACGGCGGCGAGGACCGAGGAGCCACATGATGATGCCTCTCATCTCGGCTATTATTAAAGGGCATTATCAAGCTTTTCAGATGTCTATAGCGCTTCAGCCATCATGAGCCCTTCAGTATCAAACCATACAGAAACATGCAAAACAATCCAGCGAGAGGAACAAAGAAACTAATGACAGCTTAGCCGGCCTAAAAGATTGAGAATTCTGTCACGAGGAAAGCACAAGATTACTGGAGGAGGAAGGCATCGGAGTTTTGAAAGACAAAGGCGGGATCAAGCGGTCTCCAGACTATTAGAAGCCAGTTTTATTTAAGCTTTTTGGCTGATAAGGTTGTCAGAAAGGGCTTTTTATCAGGCGCGAGGAGTAGGCGCTGAGCATTACGCCTCCATTCCCAGGCAGTGGGTGCGTAGCGAGTCGCGCGGTGGGAAAGTCTTTCCGTAAAGCTGCTTGGCGCTTTCACACAGGAAAAGCCCGATTTAAACTCAGCTTCTGCAGGATGAGAGGGCAGTTAGGACTGAACCCCGAGATCATCTTTTGTTTTATGTGTTTTATGGATTTTGTGTTTGTACTACGTACATCATCAAGCTTGTGTGTTTGGTTTGTGGGCTGAAGTTCTTGCTCAGGCTACGATGGGTTTTGCTGTAAATACTTTTGAAGGATAGGTTTACCTTCGAATTTTAAGCTATTGACTCTTATTAGATTAGTAATATGGTGAAGAAACAGAAAATGGCTGGACTGCATCATCTGGAGAATACTTGAGCTGTATAGACAAATAATACTCGTTTTTTTTTTCTCCATATGGAATTATCCCTAGAAGTGAACTAAAAGTGACCAAACCTCCCTTTGAATGAAAAGGGAATGGAAAAATGAAATGGAAAAATGATTTGCAAATAAAGCTCACTTAGGAATGAAGAAAGGAAGGAAGGAAAAGAATAATTAATGAATGAATGGACAAAATGAATCAACAAATGGTAGAATGAACGAATGAATAAACAAAGGCTCATATGTACACAACTGTTCATAAGTTTGGGGTCACTCATATTTTTTTTATTGATATTATATATTTATTTAACAAGGATGCATTAAATCGATCAAAAGTGACAGTAAAGACAATGTTAGAAAAAAACTATTTCAAATAAATGCTGTTCTTTTGAACTTTATATTCATCAAAGAATCCTCAAAATTTTAAGTTTTCAAAAAGTATGAAGCAAATCAAAAATCAAATCAAAATTGATCATAAGAAATGTTTCTTGAGCAGCAAATCAGCATATTAGAATGATTTCTGAAGGATCATGTGACACTGAAGACTGGAGGAATGGTGTTAAAATTTCAGATTTGCATCACAGGAATAAATTACATTTTAAATGATTTTCAAATAGAAAACAGTTACTTTAAATTGTAATAATATATCACAATATTGGCATACTTTTTCAGTATTTTTACTGTAGTTTTCATTGTTTATTTGATTTAATTCATTTGCTCTCCAAAGTCAAAGTATGAAATTTTAAAGTTAAAAAAGGCAACAAAACAAATGTTTCATAAGAATTTTAATAAGCTTTATAGCAGAACAAAAATCTGGTTTGTCCTCATTTAAAACGTGTATGTGTGTTTGTCTCAATTTGGTTTATTATGCACTACAAGAAAGCAATCTATATTCTTAAATCAGGCATAATATGTTACAAGGCGTCACAAGTTTAATTTAAAAGTATTTAAATTTTCAAGAGTGGTTTTATAATTGTGAGCTGTGATCCTGCCACCACGTGCGTCACTCCATATATGAAGTGTTTTTCCTCTGAACACAGATTATTCAGTCCACTTGACCTCAGAGTCCATGTCTCAGATGAGTGGATGAACAGAATAATGCTCTTACTCGCCGGTTTCTGTGGTGTTTTTCCAGCACTCCCCCTGCAGAATTTCCCTCCTTTCATTGGCAAATTTCATATATATACACGTTTGTTTAGTTGGGCCTTACAACGCAGCAGAGATAAGGGGCGAGCAGCTAACAGGTCTTTGCCCAATAAACGGTGGAAATTATCGGCCCTGTGCCTCCTCGTGACACAATTTGTCATACTTGCTGATAGAAAACAAATTCTATTCATAAAGCCGCTCTCCCCTTGGCACCGGTGTGATTAAACTTTCACTGACAGTACCTGCCGAGTGATGAATGTCTGGGTGGACATATATGTGCCCCGTAAGGACTGCACATTTTTCATGATTTTACAGCCCATTCTGATCTGTTAGGAACGCTGGTAAGTGGAGAAAGAAGGGAAAAGGATGGAGAGTTTCTGTTGCACGTGGAGAGGATGGTGTTGTCTGAATCCTGCTTGAAGGAAAGATGATGGTTACACTTTATTTTACAGTATGTGTATACTTGCAGTGTACTTACCCAGGAAAGTACAAGGTAACTACATGGGTTAAAGATATGGCTTAGGGGTAGGTTCAGGGTTAGTACCTAGTTATTACCATGATATTATAATTGTTATAATACGCATATAGAATGTACATGCAGAACAATAAAATAAAGTGCTACCAAGATAATCGAGACACCAGGAAGAAATAATCAAGTTTGTATTTGTGACTCAAAAAACTCAAATTAGCTTCTTATCATTAGTGTACAGTAAGTGTTTGAGCTTCATTTAGTCATATAAACTTTTGCTTGCTGAATGAAAGAAATTGTTCACAAAACTAAAAAAAATATATCGTTTGAATTGATATGCTATCAGAAATTATTCCGAATCGATACTAATCTTGTTCATTTGTTTACTTTATATGATGTAGGGAAGAAAGAAAGAATGAATACATAAATCAATGAATTAACAAGGAATGTATGAATGATTGTACACTACCGTTCAAAAGTTTTGGGTCGATAAATGTTTTTAAAAAAAGTTTCTTATGCTCACCAAAACTTCATTTATTTGGTCACAAATACAGAAAAAAATAACAGAAATATTTTTATAATTTAAAATATTTGTAACATTTTTATAATCTATCTATGTGATCAAAAATACAGTAAAAATCAGTAATGTCATTTATTCATGTGATGGAAAAGCTGAATTTTCAGCATCATTCCTCCAGTCTTCAGTGTCACATGATCCTTCAGAATTGATCTAATATGCTGATTTGCTGTGCAAGAAACATGTCTTATCAGTATTGAAAAGACTGCTGCTTAATGTTTTTGTAAAAACTGTGATTCATATTCTTTTCAGGATTCTTTGATGCATAGAAGGCTCAAAAGAAACAGCAAAAAACAGAAATATTTTGTAACATTGTAAATGTATTTGCTGTCACATCTGATCAATTTAATGCATCCTTGCTGAACAAGGGTATTAATTTCTTTGAAAAAAAAGTTACTGTCCCTGAACTTTTGAATGGTAATGTATGTTGAAATGAATGTATGTTGAAATGAAACAAATTCAGATTCCAAACTTTGATACAAAATTTCAGGTTTAGTTTTTTTTTTTAATCCAAATCTAAATATTAATTTAGCATATATGCTGCCTGTAATGTAAACAAGAAAGAAAGAATGAACAAATAAATGCACAGTGTATGTGTGAATGAGGGAACGTACTGTATATAGAAACAAACTGAATTGTGCATAAAATCGACGTATCATCAGTTTGTTTGTTTTTTAGTCCAAGAGTCTTTGGCTTTTGGTCATCTGCAGGTCTCAGGTTTAAGCTTTTATTCAGATGGGGGCTTCCAGCACGCTGTTTTGTCCAAAGATCAGAGCGGAGGTGAGCTGTTCTTTTTAATTAATCATTTGTCCTTCAAACAGTGAAGTTTCTCTCCTCGCCGCGCTGTCTCCACAGATAATTAGGCCCCATAGTTCAGTTAATTCCACAGGAGAGCTCATGCTAGCCACCTGCTCCTTTTGGACGGCTAATCTTTGTCTTGTAAGATTCCGTCCCCGTAGAATTGTTCCGTCTCGTGAAGAATGAGGAAACGCCGCTGTTTTTCCCCGTAGTGTCCCACTGTTGCTTGAATTCGTAATGCGGGAAGCCCGGCGCCCCCCTCTCTCGTTCTGCACGCATTGATAGCGAGGTGTTGATTTTAGGTGTATATGGATCTCAAAGTAATCCTATTAATTCAAAGTGAATAACAAAGCAGCCCGCCTCTTTTTTTTTCCCCATGCCATTCCATTTATTCAACATGCTAGGGCTTTGTTTCTCCATCATAATTATTTCCAAGTCAGATCCGCGCTGATTTCCTGGTGGACCTGTGTACCTCCGACTAACTTGAGGAACAACGGAGCCCGGATAATTCGCACCGTTCCTCTGGGGTGGTGTTCTCTGTTTTTTTTCAAGGACATTTTTATTACAAAGCTGATGGAATTTGCATATTAATTCATTTCTTTCAATTTTTAAGATTAAATGTTGTCAACATGTATCAGTGCAAGGTTTTGACAGACCTGATGAAATAGGTCAGTCATGCTTGAACGTCGTGGCATAAAGCAGCCAGCTGTAACCCCTCTCTCTCTCTCTCTCTCTTCCTCGTACACGTGCACGCAAACTCGCGTCGCATACTCAATCACTCAATCTTAACCTTCTCTTTCTTTCCCTTGTTTCCCCCCGCCTCCATCTCTCCGTTTCGTGCTACTTGATTAAAGGAAAAGTGCGGCCGGGGCTAAAATTACATCAACTTCCATTGAGGGCTCTCTCCTAAATTAGAATGCCATTAGAGGCTTTTGATTTATAAAGTGCATTTTCATGTTTCTCTTCTGTGTGTTTTTTCCTCTCGTGTAGCTGCGTGACCTTTTGCGCCTGTAGTTTTGCCGGCCTCGGTCAATAAGTGAAGCGCTTTACATTCATTAATATTTTGTGCATGAGTCTAATAGTATGTCCTGACACTGATGGTTTACGGGCCTTTTCTCGTTTGTCTGAGTTTATTTATCTCAATTGGAAACACAAATATAGTACAATAATAAAGTAAGAAAGAATGGAAGTGTGAATTTGATTTCTTCGAAACTACATTTCGATAAGACATTATTATTAGTGGCCAGTAAATATGGGCTTTTCATTTGCTGATGGTGATCCTTAACATTAACAGAGCAGTGTTTTCTCAAAATTACAATAATGTTCTAAAGTTTGGGGTCAGTAAGATTTTTTTTTCTGTTTTGGAAAGAAGATTCTCACCAAGTCTGCATTTACATGATCAAGAATACAGTAATATTGTGAAATATTATTACATTTTAAAAGAACTGTTTTCTTATTTGAATATATTTTAAAATGTAATTTATTCCTGTGATGCAAAGCTGAATTTTCAGCATCACTCCTCCAGTCTTCAGTGTCACATGATCCTTCAGAAATCATTCTAATATGCCGATTTGCTGCTCAAGAAACATTTACTATTATCAATGTTAAAAACAATTTTTGCTGCTTAATATGTTGTGATAAAGATTCTTTCAGGATTCTTTGAAGAATAGAAAGTTCAAAACAGCATTTATTTGTAACTGTATATATTTCTTTACTGACACTTTTGATCAATGCATCCTTGCTGAATAAAAGTATGAATTTCTTTTAGAAAAAACATGACCCCAATCTTTTGGACAGTACCATATTTTCCCAGAAATTATCCATTTTTGATGTTATCTATAGATTTTGGAAGTGACACAAGAGAAAGCTAACACAATATTTTCATATATTAACCAACTCATTGATCTATATATAGATAAATCAATCATTGTTGGCTTTAAAGGGGCCATCGGATGCGACATGCACTTTTACAAGTTGTTTGAACATAAATGTGTGTTGGCAGTGTGTGTACTCAACCACCCTATAATGATAAAGATCCACCCAGTGTTTTTTTTTTTTTTATCTACTAAAATCTTTACCCCTTTCTCAAATCAAGCCGTTCTCAGTTTCTTGTCTGTGTGACGTCACACAGACCAAGGCCCCTCCCACGATTGTTAATTGACACTGGTGTTTTACCTTAGACCCGCCCTGAGTGAGCTGTCATCAGTCCGCCATTGTTTCACCGCCGGAGCAAGTGTAGACAAGAATGTCTCCATAGTGATTGAGGTCTTCTGTTGTTGGATGTAATAATGAACATAGCAGTCGTCGTTTACTCCCGACATCTGAGCCGCTGAAGACGCAGTGGAGTATGTTTGTTTTTGAAGGGAATGTGCCCCCGATCTGCCTAAATGCGTCTATGTTTGCGTGAATCATTCGTGATCCAGCTTCCCCTACAGAAGAATGAGTATAAGGTTCTTTTATGAATCTTTGCAAATCGCCTTTCCTAATAATGTGCTAGTTAGCAAGTTTCACAATGAATGCAGCTAAATGTGGCTAAAGTAAACAAGTCTCTCAGAGAACTGTGCGTCTCCCCACGGAAGAGCAGAGCTCATTTGCATTTAAAGCGGCATGCAACAATACGGCTTTGCTCTGAAAAGAGCTGTTTTTGACAAGGTAAAAAGGGTGTTTTTTACACTAGCATTGAGAAATTTTAACCAAAGTATGTTATAGTCTTTTCATTAAGACCCTAAAGAATCATACCAACTTGTGGAAAATGGGCATCCGATGACCCATTTAAACTGACAGTCTAAATTCTCTTTTTAACACAAGCAGCAAGGATTCAGTCTGGTTTTAGAGGCCGTTATAGGTTGAACGCACTGCCATGTGCTGCTCTGATGTGAACAATCCCCTGGGTTCACAACTCATTAGTTTTGACTGAAATTGTCTTTGTGACAAGTATTATTACTGCAACACCTGTTCACCGCAGAACCCTTCACTCCAGACGACACTTACCGTGTTCAACTTCTCGCTCTCTCTCACATGGTTTCATCCGTGGCTATGCTATGTTGTGATTTGAAAAGCAGCGTCCACGTGGAGAATTAAAACACTTCCAGTGGTTCACTGTGGAAGACGGAGAGTGTGGGTTTTGTAGTCGGTTTGTATTTCTCTGGTGTTGACTGCACTCCCGAGGTGGGTGAGTGGATTTCTTCCAGAACACAGGGACCGATCCGACCCCAAGACTGATAAAAACTGGCCGGCTTGTCACCGGTTCACCCTCATTACCGTATTAATAATAGATAAGTGCAGTATCCCAGCATTCCCTGCAGAGACCCAGTGGATGAAGCTGTAGCGGAGGGCAGAGGTTATCTGACCGCTTCTTCTGTCCTGCAGTGAGAAGATCCAAACACATGTGGTGACAGACACAGAATGGACAATAAAATCATCTTCAGGTGGTAAAATCCCACAATGCACCTTGAAAGAAGACCAAACTTCACAGCACTGAATCGATGACAAGTCAATGCACACTAATGAAGGCACAGAATGGCTATTTTAAAAACATGTTTGCATTTGATACTCATTTTTAATCTTATTTCTTTTTTTTTTATCCTGTGCCAGCTAGACTTTGTGGCAGTTGCTGGTTGTCTGGTGTCAATAATACTGTCTGCAAACAAAGAATTCATCTTCCCTCCAGCTGTAATCATAAAATCATACTGTAATGTCACCGGACTCTGTGGAAACTGCTGCATACACATTTTTCACGTCATCCAGCGTAATATTTGGCAGCTTGTGTTTCAGTATTTATGTGTCACACAAAGAAGGTCAAGGTTTGTGTGGTTGGCATGGCTGCTGACATTAAAGTGTGACAAACATGCAAAAAAATAAGAAATCAGGAAGGGGGCCAACACTTTTTCACACCACTGTATGTATATATGTTGCTTTTAAAATTTACAAGCAATATAAATGTAAATTATTTTGCTAATGCTTCTTTATAGTATATTGCATAGTAATGCACAATAAGCATCATCATGATTTGATTTTTGAAGGGACAGCTACTTGTGTTGTACCAAACCTGTATGACTTCCTTGTAAGAAAAAAAAAATTCTTAAAGTGTCAGTGTTGTTTTGGAACTCAATGACTTACATTGTATGGACAAAAAAGTGAAACATTCTTCAAAATATGTGTTTCACAACAGAATGTAAGTCGTGAGGGTTAATAAATAATATAAGTTTTCTTTTTTGACTGAACTGTCCCTTTAACGAGGTCCTTAATCATTTCAGTCAGACGCACATTTCAAATTTATTTACAAGTATGTCGTTTTTAACTTGCCAATGATGCAGCTTCACAAAGAGGCTGGTTTGTTAAAAATTATATATCTAACAGAAAAACTGCAGTCTCTGTTGCTTATTTTACATGTGAAGGAGTGTTTCTTAAAGACACGGCACCAAAAAATGTAACTATTTCTATATTTAAGGTCAGACAGGTGGTTAAGAAAAAAACTAATTACTATGCATTTGTGGTGCAAAAACTTTACTAACATTATAAATGGACCTCAGGGCGGGAAAAATAAATAAATAAATGCATTATGTGACCCCATTTGAAAGTGTTTTAAATTCACATTGCACTTTTCGGTTAATAGAATAATCCTAAAGTTGTTGTGTTCTCTCATCATTTGTTGTGGTGAAAATTCATGCAATCCATTACCACAGGTAAACACGACCCTACATCCATTTTTGATTTGCTCTTTAAAACGAACAACTACGCCTACATGTGTACGTTCATTTGAGGGGAAAAGAGTGCTTCAATTACAGCACTTTGAAATTCATTTACAAGCCCAAATTTGATTATTGCCTGACTTTTTCAGATGAAGGAATAATTAAAACACTGTTAACAGCAGCTAATTGATATCCTGTGTTTATGGTTATCACTGCGGTGGCATGTCGTCACTGAGTGATAAATGCACAACTTCATCAAGGCTGCAATTAAACCTCTGCATGCTTGACACACAGGGCCTGTCCTGACGAGATATTTACTGCTTTTGCAGAAAAGTTGTTTTGTTGCGTTTTGCATTAGCTTAGTCTTGTATTGCATATTTTAGCATCTTGTTTAAGTTGATTCTTTATTTTGACAGTGTTGTAGGATTGGGTGGTGTAGAAATCAGGGTGTAGGTTTTAAAGGTTCAGATCTTGTGTTTTGCTGTTGCTTTGCCTCTTTAGCAGAGATATATTGTTGCATTGTGTGAATGGATGTCAGCTACATATTATAGTGAATGTCAAAATGGGGTTGCTATGGAAACAGGGACATTACACACATATCTACACCATGGTGGCTATAGAGGTATATCCTGAAGGTCTGCTGAGGATACAACTCCCGAAATATGTTTACAGACCATACGGGTCTCCGCCGAAACATTTGTTTGTGTGTGTGTGTGTGTGTGTGTGTGTGTGTGTGTGTGTATTAGCATCTCTTCTCTGATGTGTTTTTAAACAAACAAATAGCTTATATTTTCAGTCTTTCAAGCTACATACATTAATTTTTAACGCTGTTTGTGAGTAAATCTGTTATTGATGTATAGCAGGGAAAAAAAGAGGGTTGAAGAATACGACTCTCAGATGACTTCAGAAGAGAGCACAACTGTGTCGAATCGATAGAACTTGAAATTTGAGGCAGTGGTCCTTCAGCGTCTGCAAACAACAAACCTTTTATGGCTTCGGTTTGAACTGTCCTCTACAGTGTCACAGAAAACAGTTTGTTTCAGCCACAGCTCCAGATTTATAATTGAAAAATAACCTTTTGTTGCATTGAAGCACATCACATAAATACACATGCACAGCACATACCAGAAAGCAATTTCTAACTTATTTCATGTCCTTCTCAGTGGTTATAAAGGTCTAAATGTATGCCTCGAAAGTAGGCTTGTCATTTTAATTAGTATGTTCTTACAAACATTGTTTTGTGAACTTAAATAAACCATATCATTTGAATTTGAACAAACCACTAACCCTAAGTACTTCGGAACAGACTTGAAGAAACCACTGCATAGCAATGTGCTAAAAACACTCAGAACATCATATCAACACCATAACAACATACTAAAACAATCAGAACACCATAGCAATGTGCCACAAACACTCAGAACACCATAGCAATGTGCCATAAACACTCAGAACACCATAGCAACACCATAACAACACACTAAAACTCTCAGAACACCATAGCAATGTGCCACTAACACTCAGAACACCATAGCAACACCATAACAACATACTAAAACACTCAGAACACCATAGCAATGTGTCATAGACACTCAGAACACCATAACAATGTGCTAAAAACTCTCATAACGCCATAGCAACACCATAGCAATGTGCTAAAACACTCAGAACATCATGGCAACATCATAGCAACATACTAAACACTCAGAACACCACCGCAATGTGCTAAAAACAATAGCAACATGCTAAAAGCACTCAGAACCCCATAGTAACTGCATAACAACCACAAACAAAAGCCTAGAACTGTGAATGTAGGTTTTTCTTCAGAAAAGGTACAAATCTGCTTGTTTTTAGTTTGTTCTTAAACTCTTTAAGACTTCCTGCAATCAGTTTCTCTTTGAGTATCTTAGCAAAAGCACCTGATCTGTTTGAGTGTGACTCTGAGAGAGTCGGTCAGGTGACGTGTAGCTGTCAGACTGTCTGCTCCTTCCTGACGCCTGTGTACTTGCTTTCTTAGTGTGTAGGGCGCAGGGGTCAGGCTGATGGGCTTCACAGAGCCATAGGCCACTGACACCTGCACCTTTAGCTGCTAATGGGTGCCTGGACATCTGGCAGGAGCTTCATCTCCTTCTGTTTAAACAGACCACTTCTCCTTGCGTCATTCTAATGGCAGTTCTGCCATATCTCCTCAATCTGTTTGTTCGTTTACTAGACGATATGTTGCTCTATGACCAGTCCCTTCATCTGTATTCTGGTGATTTCCCACATGCATTTTTTTGCGATGTTCCCGTGACCTCAGCGATCTTCTCCCAAACTCCTTCCATATGTGCCTGCTGGAATGGACCGTGTTCATTGTTGAGACGATCTTTCACTCCATGACCTTTCCTCTCATCTTCCAGGAGTCCAGACGCGCTGGTCTTCACCTGTTGTCCCCTCTACAGCTTGCTTCTTGTTTTTCTCTTTCAGGGGCTCAGATCAAATAGAGGGTCTCTGAAATGCATTAATATCATTTTAATTAATTTTATTTTACACATTTTTTTTTTCTTGTTTCATTTTTTGTTTGTGATCACAATTTAGGAATTAATTGAGGATTTATGAATAGTCAGTTTAAATATAGGCAAGATCTTTTTGTTTGTCAATTCAAAACGTGTTTTTAAATTAGTCATAGCTTTCATTTTAGTTTTTGGGTACAATAATAATCCTGTTTCAAATGAACATTTAAGCTGCAAAAGGTTTATTCGTGGTGCTTGCTAAAGCTCATACTTAGGGATAGTAAAAATGTTAAACTTATTTAACATAACTAGTCCAGCACTGTTTATGCTGTGGACTTATTTAATTGTCAAGCTTAAAATTTTCATCCAACAAAACAGGCAAAAAATCTCCTAGACTTGCATTGAAGGAGGGACCCGAGTCGTATCTGGAGAGCAGAATATCACAGAGACTTGGGGATGAGCTCTTTTTACCACCTGAGCCTTCAAACAAGCACCACTCAGAAATCTAGTTTTAATCTGCAGCCGTCCATATCGAGCCATGTAAAACATCACAAACAGAACTGCTTAGCACAGCTTGAGAAGAGGCTGTTTTTATTGTTGTCACAGGTGCTTTTCATGATCAAGTGATCCACGTCTGGAGCCTCTGGTTTTTAATCTGCCTCTAAAGAGAAATTGCAGTGGCAATATACAGCTGTAGCGTCCCAACATGCATCTGATTCCTTATAAAGCAATCAGAAAACAGACAAGGCAATGCGAGTGCTGACAAACCTTCACACCTGACTTACTGTAGGAACCCACAGTGTATTTGAAGTTTATTTGCGGACGAAAGAGAGAAGAAACAAGCTCTTATTCAGTGAAGTCTGGGACCGTCTCTGGCATGGATTATTCAAAAGACAAATAGTACAATGTAAAGTTTTACTGCACCCCATTTATCACGAGGGCAGTTCTGCGTCCGTATGCTTCCTTATGCATTTCCTTTTCCTGTTGTAGAGCACATATGGCCTCTGTTTCGTTGTTGTGGTTTTTTGTGTGCATATAATTGTTTTCTTTCTTCATTTATTTATTTTTTGCATGATTTTTCCTCAAGATTGGATTTAAAATCCAGCGTGGTCTGGATTCTTCAGGCTGTTTTTCTCCAAACATATTTCAGTGTTTACTTTAGCGTAAGTGTCATTTGTTTCGCAGTTCAGCTTGGTGACATCTCAGACCCGCGTCTGAGCTTTTCTTGCCGGGGAATCCTTTTTCATTATTGCGGGATTAAATATTGATCACAGATTTAAGTGTCTGTAACAGCAATGCATTGTGAGCGCTGTCTCGAAGGAATGCATCACAGAAACCTGAAATTATTTACTTCAAAACCAACTTGAAAAATCACTTTTCTGCTAGATTATCATTAGGACTTGGAATAGTTCACCCAAAAATGAAAATTTCCTGATTTTTTTTCTCACTTTCACTCCAAGATGTATAGATCGTCTCGGTTACCTGGATGCAATAATCGCATGCCAATGTGCATTGGCTCGTTTAGTTTACACTCGAAGTGGATTGGTCCCTCTAAGCGAGATCCCAATTTCGTCGGTCAACCGACGTGACGTCGGGAGTGACCGACTGAAAGGGAACTTTCTTTCTTCAGCCGAAGAGAAATGAAGGTACTGGAGGAAAACATTCCAGGATTTTTCTCCATCTAGTCCAAGTGAACGGTGCTCACCGTAGGCCATTTTCGACCGTCCAAAATCCATGACCATCCATATTTAAGCAGCTTCAAAGTAATCCACACAACCCCAGCCAACAAATAAGGGTCTTCTTTACCACCACAATAAGTCCTTTTCAGAAAAAAAAGAAAAATGATATCCTTTTTAACTACAAATGCCCGCCTTGGTCCAGCTCAGTTTGATGCACAATGTCTAGTGTGAAATATGCATATTAGAAAGGTCATGCGTGACGTAGGCAGAAAGAACCGCCTCATTTTTGACAAGTGTGAAGAATTAGCACTGTCCAAATTTTAAATGGTCGTTTTTGTGTCAAATCTTTGTGTCAATTTATTGTTAAACCTTCATTTCTCTATGGATGAAGAAAGAAAGACCTATACATCTTGGACAGCCTGGGAGTGAGTAAATAATCTTAACATTTTCATCTTTGGCTGAACCATTCCTTTAAATGTTGGCGGTAGCCATTGACTTCCATAGTATGGAAAGACATATTATGAAAGTCAATGGCTACCGTCAACAGTTTGGTTACGACATGATGAAATGATGACAGAATTTTCGTTTTTGTGTGAACTGTCCCTTTAATTAATTACATGATATGCTAATTAATGAATCAATTTAATCACAGTTAATCAAATATATCAATATTTACTTCATGCTTTGCTTCATAATTAATCAAACTGTTAAATGGTGATAAAATGACTGAAATTCAGAAAGGACTTCTGTACTCGTTGCCATAGGGGTGGCATTAAAAACCACCAGCCACATCTCAATATGGAGCAAGCTGTTTGAATTATACATTATTACTAACATACAGAGCAAAGCCTTCATCTGTCAGACTAGGACCAGGACGACCTCGTTCCTCACACCATTCTTGAAATGGTGGTAAAGCCTGAGAGACCAGCAGCCCGCATGTTTAATCCTGATTTATTTGTACAGTAAACACCTGACGTCCTGAATTGGTACTAATATTTATATAAATGCAAATTGAGGAATATTAGCCAGAGTACTCGAGCTTTCCTACAGGCCTATAAGTCATATGCTGAGCGTGCAGTGTACATGGGGACTGCGGTGCGGACGAGGACCTCCAGACCTGCCAGGTGGTTATTGATGGTCAACACGCTCGGCGAGGAGTGGAATACTTTTAAAATCTCATCATTTACTCCCAGACACATTCATTCTCGAAGGTTTCATCAAGAAAATTAATCCCAAGGCCTTCCGGATCATAAATTCACCTCCCTCCCACATAAATAATATTTTCCTTTTAAAAAGTCATGTCTGATATTGTCAGTTTTATATGTCATAGATGGTTTTATTTTTAAACTCATAAACTACTCTCTTCCACGAGGAAGGTGTCTGAGGCATTTTCTAGATTTGAATGGTTTTCTGTGTTATGGTCTCACTTGGATTGCAAGGGAGTTCATATACACAACACAAAAACAAAAGTTGAAGCGTGTGGAGTGTTGTGCTGCTGCTGGAACACAGGTGCATTGTGGGGATGTTGGTTTAAGTCGAATATATAAGACTCTCTCGACACACGCAGCAGATTCCCTTAATCTCATGGATTGGCTGATATTGATGATTTAGCAGATCTGCCCACATTCCTACAGCCACAGGGCTTCCTGCTGGACTGAAAATATGGAAGTGCTAGAAGCTCATATATGTGCAAAACAACAGGGTTTTTGACACGAATAAATCCAGCACATCTTCTTTGCACATGCTCCATTCACACAGACCTTTTAATGCAGCGCAGAGGCGACATACAGTAAATGTATTAACATTTTACACTGCTAGACAATGTATCAGACACTGAAATTTGTATTTGTTGTGAACATTTATGTCGATGATTTAAATTTTTAAAGCAGTTTTCTTATTTAGATATTAAAACAACATTAAATAGACATTTTTTGAAGTTTGTACTTATATAGTGTATTAAAAAACTTTTGGCATATTTTTTGTGATAGATGATGAAAACATTTCACTTTACACTGGAGGGCAATGTATCAGACACAATGGCATTGAAAATAATGTTTTAAACAGTATTGTCAAAATTTGTATTTGATATGTACATTTACATGGAGGATTTACATTGTTGGGGTGTTTTCTGATATATAGATATCAACATAACGTTATATATACATTTTCTTTTCATTCAAAATGGGAATCTCTGTTAAGAGAAATAATGTTGATGTGACTGAATTAGAGAGAGAGGAAGTTTTGCTTATATAGTGCATATTTTTATGTGTTGGATGATGAGAAAAAATAATTTACGCTGCAAGACATATCAGATACTATGCCACTGAGAATAGTGTTTTTCAGAAATAGTATTGTTAAAATTTGTATTTGATGTGTAAATTTATGCTGAAGATTTACATTTTTTGATCATTCTCTTTTTTTTCTTATATAAAACAATGTTGTAACATTCAGGATATTAAAACAACATTCAGTAGATATTTTTCTTTTGTTTCTCCCTTATAAAGTTTATCAGATCACATAATGCTTTCCAAATGATGCGCTCATTCATAGACATGTAAGCAATGCATGTTCACTGGGTTATTTTTAAACAGAAATCAGTTTGAAATGTTGAGGTTCATTGGTTCTAATGGTAATATGTTTTGTGACAAATATTTAACTGCCATCTTTTTCATGGGAATGTGAGTTGAGTTGAATAGTTTGTATGGATACTGTTGTAATCTACTAGTTTAGTAACATATATACGTTTGACTGTGTTCTCGACTAATCGTTATTGTACTTGTAGTAATAGTTTATTCATCGCCAGGAAAAGCAAAGCAGGCAGGATTCCCATTCTTTGTTATTGTTCCGTAGCACGAGGGAAATCCTGAATTCAGCATATTGTTCAGGCAGGAGCGCGAGTGTGTGTCGCAAAGGTCATATTCCTGTCATTAACAGCAAAACGAGGTCGCGGAGGGCACGTGGTAAATGACCTCTCTCGGTCCGAGCGCCGCACGTGTCAAAAAAGGACAGCGTATCTTTAAGCCCGTCTCATTCTTAATGAAAACGGCGAGTTGCAACGGCCTCTGATCTTGTGTTTTAGTCAAATAGAACTCTACGCTTGACTGACAGCTCTGATCTAAAGCATTTAAGTGCGAGTTTTGATCTCTCTGCCTTTGATTAAAACTAATGAGCTCATTTAATTCAAAATGGGAATCTCTGATAAGAGAAATAAGGTTGATGTGACTGGATTAGAGAGGCGAATTAAACTCTTAGAGCTGAAGTTTGTGCTTATATAGTGTATTAAAAAGCTGTTGGCATATTCTTGTGTGTTAGATGATGAGAACAATTTCATAGTAATTCATATTTAATCAGAAGAAATGAAATGACTAAATATAACATGGCTCTGCCTTTTCCCCAGAGTGATAAAGGACTAGTTAGATTTTAAATGACATTTAATTCATGTTCTCAGAAAGAAAGAGGGAGGAGAAAAAAGGGAAAGAGAGAAAGAGAGAGAGAGAAACGGGGAAATACAGCAGTCCAAACCCACAACCATATGACGGTTTCTATTCAACTATACTTTTATGTCCCAGGGGTTGATTTTTTTTTCTTGTTGTTATATAATGTTCATTTAATTTTCCTACATTTTTTTGTGCCTTTTTTATTTTTATCACTTTTTAAATGTATTATATATAGATTTTACTCATGTCCAAGACCCAGACTTTCAGTCTTAAACTTTGAAAATGTAATTGTATTAGTAAAATGCCACTACTATGATTGTAGTCAAATAAATATACGCATGTCAGTATTTATTGTGTTAAAAATGTTAATTATGCTTTTTATCACAAATTATGAC
This sequence comes from Sinocyclocheilus anshuiensis, assembly GCF_001515605.1. NCBI lineage: Eukaryota > Metazoa > Chordata > Actinopteri > Cypriniformes > Cyprinidae > Sinocyclocheilus > Sinocyclocheilus anshuiensis. The sequence goes on along the minus strand of NW_015542408.1, from coordinate 3,480,739 downwards.
TATAATAATAGCATAATTTCCATCACAACCAACAATTTGATCCCTAATAAAGATATGTTACATTTGCACAGTCAGCGTTTAGATCGACAAACGTTTTGTTAGCAGTTTTGGCTCTCATACTGTCCTGTTCTTACACTAAACCTCCTCTGGTGGCTGTTTGTAACATGTTGAATGTCAAGACAAGTTAAAATGTGCAGTTAATTTGGCTCTAATCAAGCGTGTTACAGCAAATTAGCAGAACCTTCTTTGTTCGTCAGGTGTCCTTGTGTTAAGATCAAGGCTTGAAATCTTTATTTTTTCCATTCCCATCTGGTAAGAGATGTATTATAGTATAAGAAATACATAATTTTTTTCACTGTCATTGAAAATTTTATATTGTAATTATATTTAATTTTTTTCTGAAGCAAAAGTGAGTGGTGTTTTTACTAAACCAAGTTTGTTAAATTACGCTCTGCTTAATTTTCCCATTTCCTATGGAGGCAAATACATCTAACACCAGCCTGGTGAGGTTTATTCATTTTCCATGTCGAGTTTAAAGCAATTATCATGTTTGCAGAGGCTCCGCTTCATGCTATTAGTAAATACAATTAAAACATTGTCAAAGTTTGATTAGCGCCTTCCCCCTTATCAGGTTGTGCTGTTCCATTAACTGTCTACCAAGAGATGATAGAAACTCAATGAGAAGATATTACACACCATACTCACTAAAGCAGTCTGATATCTTGCCGTCTCTGTGAGTTGTGTATTGTTTTTTTGTTGTAATAGGATGTTTGTTTGTTTGTTTGTTTGTTTCTGCAGTGGAGTCGAACAGCCCTAGTCTTCTGTCGCCGGATAACATTCTAGAACGTTCCTTCTTCATCCGTATGAAGTCCACGCTCACCAAGAGAGGCGTCCACATCAAGTCCTCTGGATACAAGGTAAGCCTTGAACTGGATGATTGTTGGCATGTTCTAAAAGAAATTAAAACTCACTTCAGTCTTGTATCATAGTTAATGACAGAATTCTATATGTGTCACAGCCAGGCCAAATAATTGGCCAATATTTGGTGTTTTAAAATAATCTGAATCAAGCAATAGATGTGCACACTTAACTGATTAACAGAAGTATGAGCTTCCTTTGTCCCATTGCAAAATCTACTTTTCAAGTTCTTTTTAATCATGCACATTGTTTTAAACAGTTGTATGTGAATTTTAGTAAATGTAAAAAAAATTTAACTTTAATTTTATGTAAACTGAAATTCGATTTTATTTTCAACAATGATACATTAAAGGGTTAGTTCACCCATTGTTGTTCCAAACCCGTAAGACCTTCATTCATTTTCGGAACACAAATGAAGATATTTTTGATGGAATCTGAGAGCTCTCTGACCCTCCCATAGACAGCAAGGATATTACCATGATCAAGGCACAGGAACGTTGCAAAGACATCGGTAAAATAGTCCATGTGACATCAGGGGTTCAACTGTAATTTTACGAAGCTACGAGAATACTTTTTGTGCGCAAAGAAAACAATAATAACATAATTTATTGAACAATTCTTATCCCCGAGTGACCATCTTCCGCCATTTTGGAGAGTACCCCAGAACGTAATCAACGTAATGAGCGTTGTTTACGTTCAGCATGCACGTGCTGTCTACTTATTGTTTTCTTTGCACACAAAAAGTATTCTCAAAATTACAGTTGAACTCCTGATGTCACATTAATTATTTTACCGATGTCCTTGCTACGTTTCTGTGCGTTGATCGTAATAGTATCATTGCTGTCTATGGGAGGGTCAGAGAGCTCTCGGACTCCATCAAAAATATCTTAATTTGTGGGTTCAACTGTAATTTTACGAAGCTACGAGAATACTTTTTGTGCGCAAAGAAAACAATAATAACATAATTTATTGAACAATTCTTATCCCCGAGTGACCATCTTCCGCCATTTTGGAGAGTACCCCAGAACGTAATCAACGTAATGAGCGTTGTTTACGTTCAGCATGCACGTGCTGTCTACTTATTGTTTTCTTTGCACACAAAAAGTATTCTCAAAATTACAGTTGAACTCCTGATGTCACATTAATTATTTTACCGATGTCCTTGCTACGTTTCTGTGCGTTGATCGTAATAGTATCATTGCTGTCTATGGGAGGGTCAGAGAGCTCTCGGACTCCATCAAAAATATCTTAATTTGTGTTCCGAAGATGAACGGAGGTCTTACGGGTTTGGAACGACATGAGGGTGAGTAATTAATGACAGAATTTTCAGTTTTGGGTGAACTAACCCTTTACATTGAACAAAAGTGATAATAAAGACATTTATAATTTTACAGAAAATTTTCTATTTCAAATAAATGCTTTTCTTTTGAACTTTCTATTCATCAAAAAATCCTGGAAAATAATGCATAACGGATTCCACAAAAATATGAAGCAGAACTGTTTTCAACATTGATAATGATAAGAAATTATTTCTGAGCAACAAGTCAGCATGTTAGAATTAGGGATGGACGATATGGGCTTTAAAATATATCACAGTATTTCTTGTATTTATTGCGATAACGATATCAATGACGATAATTCAGGGAATCATGTTTCTTTAGAGAAAAGTATTATCTTTCCAGTATTATCTTTCCTATTTTTACCCAAAATAGGGTGTTGTGTTAATGAGTACACACATAATGTAAAGACTGTTTAATTCATACTGGTAGCCGGAGGGCGCTCTTGCACAGAAACTCCACATATCCATAGCAGAAGTCGAGGGTCTGTCCATATAAACTTCCCTTGTCCACTTCACGAAGTGGAACACACTTCAAAATGGCAGCGGGGATTCCCCCGAGGGGAAGTACTTAAGGAACTTTGCGAGTGCGTGTCTAAAAGGAGTGGAACGCAGCCCAAGAAGGTATCCAGTTATCACTGAATAAAACGCACAACGGAGATGGAGACATTTTAACTGATGAAACTTGAGGAACATAAACATACGATTGCACAAAATATATGGTTTATCTGTGTTCTTCACTTCCTTGTTTTTATAAGGAAAGTATATTTATAATGCAATGTTAATCGACATTGCCTTTATCACTGTATATAATACTATCATTCTGTAATATGAAACCACGTCTGGTCACAAAAAGAAGTATTTCAAACACTCGACTATGTTATTAAGTTAATTTGGAGAAAAGCATGTCAATAAATGATATCTTTGTTGGACAACAGGTTTGTAAACAGGCTCATACACATGCAAAACTGTATCGCACACGTGTTACTGTAGTACATTTATTCAGACCGATTTTTTTGTGCACTGTACAGCCCTAACCAAACCAGTTACAGATTGTAAAAGGAGCTCGAGCTCCTCATTTAGCGATATAGGCTACTCCTCCTCAATTTCACGTCCGCACACAGAAATATGTCAACAACTAGACTTTATCGTTATTATCGCGGGAAGACTAATTCTTATCGTGAGGAGAATTTTTACCAGTATATCGCAAACGATAAGATATCGTCCATCCCTAGTTAGAATGATCATCAGAGAGATCATGTGACACTGAAGACTGGAGTAATGATGCTGAAAATTCAGCTTTGCATCACAAGAATAAATTACATTTTAAAACATATTCAAATGAAATTATTATTATTATTTTTATTTTTTATTATGTTATTTTAAATTGTAATAACATTTCACAAAATTACAGTTTTTACTGTATTAAATGCTGCTTTGGTGAGCATTAGTGACTTGATATTCCAAAAACATTACAAACCCCAAACTTTGAACAGTAATGTATTCTGGCACAATTTATATTTATGTACTATGCACTTTTTGCACTTTGTGCAATCATAGACAATACCACTGATACAGCAGATCACCGAATGCTGTACATTTAGTATCAATCAGTTTGTAAACAGAGAAGTGGATGATTGTTTGGATGGGTCTTTGAGTGAACGATCCAAACCCCCTGCTGCATCCATCTGGACGCAGATTTGATGCAAATAAGCGTGAAGTCGGGGAGCGCACTAACCCATAGCATAAATATTCACGCATGCACATTCGCATACATTACCGGCCAGACAAGGACACTTCTTATTGCATTTACTCCAAATTATGTCAATATTTCTGTTGTTACATAATACAAAAGTATGAATTTTGCATACGATGCGCCGGCATTAGGTGATAGGTGCGAGGCGGCGGGAAGCGAAGCACGGCACACATGATGGCTGTTTATATCTCCTCTTCAGTCTGGAGGTCAAATCAAAGTGAATTCTTCTCCAGCTTAAACCAGTCTTTTCTTTTTTTGCCAAGGCGTCTCGGGCCCCGGCTCAGTTAATGCACTCATGTAAAAGCTCTCTATCATTACTTGTGCCGTATCGCATTTCAAAAGCACTCCAGAGAATCCCTAGGAACAGATGAATCTTATTTCTTATGTATACCTATTCTATATTCACCGACGCGGTGACGGGCGGAGAGAGAGAGAGAGAGCATTGTGTGCTGAACCATGAATTATAAAAATTTATCCCTTTGTTATTTTGGCTTGTATTAAATTGAGATATGCTATGCGGCTGCCTCTCGCTGCGGCCGCGGTGAACCCTTGCCATGTCAGTTTGCATTTAGCAGCCTGAGCATATTTCATGTTTTGCCAGAGCTTATGATGTTCTTGCCAAGAGCACTCCTGCAGCAATTCACCGGCGAGTCTCTCTTTGTGGCAATTACTTCAAAAGTTGTATTTTCCAACTTTTTGATGCCCCTCGCTTTGGGCTTCAGTGGAATCATTTCCATTTTGTATGCTTTTAATGCAGCTCAGTGTTTATTTATTGAAAGACCCAGTGTTGTAGGTATGTAGAGATGAATGTGTGTTGTGGAGGCAGTGTGTGTTTTGTGCGGGCTGCCACTCTCTGGTGTGCCGCTCTGTTTGTGAGAATTTGTGTATGGGTTTGATATCGGTCATAATTGAACATCACCTTCTGATCGCGGCATGCTGTGATGTCTTACTTAAGCTTGGCAACAGCTGCATCAAGTGCGTTTGCGACTGCCGGTGTGTCTGTCTGATGCACACTCGTGTCAACGATAACACACACTGATCGAAGACCAGAAACACATTTTGCCACCTCTCAGTCTCATTTCTCCAAGAATACCTATTCAGAAAGGTGTTTAATGGCCTGATTTTAATTGAGAGATTACATGAAATGTTTGTGCTTTGAAAAATTCATTAAAGACTATTTAAGTAGCTTATGCAACAGCTAGGAGTAAAAAGTGACCCTGGACCACAAAGTGATGTTTTATAAACAAATTCCGGGAGGAGGACGCACAGATAATTAACACGGCCAGTTCATCATTAGTGATTACACAATTTATCCAATCAGCATAAGAGAAAACTCCTATAAATAACCAAGTACGTCCTACCTTTGTTATCTCTCGACTTTCAGCATCCCTCCGCCACCCTGACCCCGCACCTTCAGCCAGTTTCTACCCCAGCACGGGGAGAAGCACTGGGGGAGCGCTTTTGAGCCGGGCTGAACTCCGGGAGTCTTGCCGAGCTCGGAGCTCTCTCCCTGGACAGCACGCCAAATACGCATAACCTTTATTTAATTATATGTAAGTGTGAACTCGTGAAACCAGTCATAAGGGTCAATTTTGTGAAATTGAGATGTATACTTCATCTGAAAGCTGAATAAATTAGCTTTTCATTGATCCTTAGCAATGCATATTACTAATCAAAAATTAAGTTTTGATATATTTATGGTAGGAAATTTACAAAGTATCTTTATTTAATAACCTAATGATTTTTGGCATAAAAGAAAAATCATTTTGACCCATAAAATGTATTATTGGCTATTGCTACAAATATACTCGTGCGACTCAAGACTGGATTCGTGGTCCAGGGTCACAAATAGTAGTAAAAATGGTGATCTAAAATAGACACTTTCACGTATACATTTATATAAATTTTAACCTAAAATTTAAAAAAAAAGTAATATCATTTGTCAGCTACTCAACTACTAATTCTAAGGTAGTTTAGAGAAAGAAAATATCAAGCATGCTCATTCCAAAAAAAAGAAAAAATCCTTTTTGTTATTCTGGCTAAATGTTTTTGTTAAAACATAAAATTTAAGCCCAAAGTAAACTCTGCTTAAAAAGTGAGGATTTCCTGACTGAATGTGACATCATTGAACTTTCCAGTCGTCTTTAATTGGCCCCTGATTTGAGATGGCTTTTGAATTCTGTGAAAGTTCGCTCAAACTCTCAACTCTACACCAGGAGAGTCACTCTTTTTTAATGACTGTGGCAGTCCATCGTTCCTGGGGTTTGGATTTGCTTGTCCCTCAGCGGAAACGTACAAGCATCAAAGAGCCCCACCGGCCTGAGCACTCATTGACTTTGGGGCCCGAGACTATACTATATGTCTATATGAATGATGCTAATAGCATCTCACTGATCTCTGAGGTGAACCAATGAAAGGATAGTGTCAGAAGTTTAAAACACTACAAAAACAATCCCCCCCAGTTTTCCCTGGGTGATTAAAATGGATGGATCCAAAAAAGAACATCGTTGCCGATCTAGTCAATGCATCCTCTGGGCAAAACGGGCTACAAAAGACTTTAAAGCATTACAAACTTTAAAGCCAGCGAAAAAGTAATTAGTTCCTCTGCCTTTGTTATCTCTCGATTATTTCAGAGGGAAATGGTGCTTTTTGTGTTTTTAATATTTCATGAATGTACATAACGGGTACAAGAACCTGAGAATCTTGGTTTGGATCTTGGTCAAGTGTACACTAGTATGCAAAGAACATATTGGATTATCAAAGAGCTCAGTTGTCATCTTACATGACTTCATCTGGTTTATTTTCTGTTATATTTATACTGTGGTTGGATACTTTACTAAAGGATGTGAATGTAATTCAGAAGACAATTGCATCTGATCTGTTTTTAATTTTCCGCTTTGTGTCCTCTTCAAGGTTATCCACATTGCCGGCAGGCTGCGGATAAGAATGGCATTAACACACAGTCGTTCGGTACCCAATCAAATCATGGGCATGGTTGTGATGGCACACGCACTTCCTCCACCAACCATCAATGAGGTTCGGATCGACTGCCAGATGTTTGTTACACGGGTCAACATGGATCTCAACATCGTCTACTGTGAAAACAGGTAACACTCTTTATATTATATATTATTATATAAATATGGGCAATGTTAATCTCTAAGAGGGCAACAATTTCACACTGTATTTGCACAATCTTATTTTGCAAAGCTTATATGCACTATTTAGTATAAGCCTAGTATTGTGTGCAGTTTGATTTAAGAGATTTTTTATCTGCCCAAAAGAATGATAAACGGTGAAAAAGAATTTCAATTTCGGCTGCTTCGAGTTAAAATATGACATTATTGTAGAACTGAAGGATCAGCGGGTGACATTGTGTTTTGCAAGAGTGGATAATCAGCCACACACTAATGTTCATGTGCAGCTCATTATGGAGCTGATAGTGATGAGTTCTGCTTAAACGCAATCCCAGAATGACCTTGTTTCAACATCTATCACTCGTTTGAAAAGCCGGCCAAGAAAAAAACCCTCTTTTGTACTTACAAAACATCTGTGGTTCCACTGCTGCCCCATAAAATGAGAACATCTTAATTTGGCCTGGCTTGAAAGGAAATATCATATTAGTTTTATTTATATCTCTGGGATTGAAGTCATCCCAGTGTCTGCTAAAATTTTTACCACTCCCCTGCACTTAACATATTTATGAGAGAATGGAATCGGGCCAAGTCTATAGCGGAGTTATCATCACAGCAAAAGCCAGCTTTAAAATGAAGGTGGATAGAGATCAGTTGGCCGTTTTTTTATACTAGCCATGTTCTCTGATCCGTGTAGAGAAGGACTGCACAGAGGTTAGAGTCGAATAATGTCTCAAAATGCGCCGTTAATAGTATTTGCCCAACTTAAAGGCATCTCATGTGGTTTTAACCACCTGTTTTTATCAAATTTTCAATACTTCTGTAATAATTGCTTTTAGATTCAGCAAGCAGTTGGTTGAGCCACAGTAGGTCAGAAAATATTACGTCTATAATGAAAACAGGCTGACAGCTTGCCATCACAGATGGAAACCTTTTTAATGAATAAAATCTGGTGCAATATATATTTAGCTTACAGAAGGGCTGGGAAATCAGAATCTCCTTATCAGTGAGGTTGACTAGAAACCAATCAGGTCTTTGTCCTATTTTAATCTGTCATTGACTGGAAAGAGATAATAACCCACAGTAAGATCTGATTGGTTTCTTTTTGGTGGGCTGCTCAGCTTTCCTTATTGATGTGGCCATTACACTATAAAATTGATTTTTTACGTATTTTGTAAATAAAAAAAAGTTTATTTTTAACGAGTATGTTTTACAAGAAAGTACTATTTCAGTTTTTCTACTTCAAACTTTAACGTGTAATTCAATGTGTTACTTGCTGTTTCTTTGTAATTATTTGTCAAATTTACCAGCAATTTCTAAATGAAAATTGTTTCAAAGTAAATCCTACACCAATTTATTTTAGTAACCCTAACCCTAACAGCGGAGGAACCTGATTGGTTCTGACAAATAGCTAATACATGACATTTTCAAATACAATTGAAGTCATTTTCTCAGCTGTTGCTAATGATATTACATTATAACATCAAAGTCATCATGAAATGCCAATTGCAACCCTTTTTCCATAAGATTTTCAATGCACAAAACAGATGTCTCGATTTAAGTGAACATTCAACTGAACTACAAAAATTGTTTAAAAATAGTGGGGGAAATGGTGTCAATTTTGATTTTATGCTGAAATAATCCTTTTCTAGAATCAGCGATTACATGGACCTGACACCTGTCGACATCGTAGGGAAGAGATGTTATCACTTCATTCACGCAGAGGACGTGGAAGGCATTCGGCAAAGCCATTTAGACCGTGAGTATCTGCTCCGAAATCCATCCAATCAATCTGTGCAGCCACCCAACAGTGCCAAAAACTAGAGGATGGTTGTTAAAGAGCAAGATTCAGTGTCCTTACATGCTTTAGCGGGACTCATTGATCATTGGTCAATGACATCCTGAGAGCACACTGTGTTACGTGCCAAAGCTGGCGTAATGTGTTCGCTGCAGCACTTCAGTGTAATGGGACAGCAGTGAGACAGGCAAGATTATCCATGCTAGCGCTTCTTCTCATAACTGTCCATGAAGAACCGCTTCCCTCTGCCAGACGGTTAGGCAAGTGCGTGTCTTCCAAACAAGCCCCGTATCGCTCGCGAGGCACAGTATCTCGGGTCGTTTGACAGTCTTACACATTTCACTCCTCTTTTCAGGTTAAGTTGCTCCTCTCAATGTACAGGCGCCACATTTCGAGCGCATTTTTATGTCATGTAGTATTCATCTGGGCCGGTCCGCCTCTGCAGAGCCCTTTGAAGGTTCCTCAACCTTTTGCACGCTCTGCTTTCATCGTGCTCGGCAGGAGGGCCGCTGACCGTCTGGAGGAACGTTCATGCTTTTTTGAATATCCTAAATCATCTGTTAAGTGTGTTTTGGCAGCACACCTTTCCCGCTCCCCTCCACCATGATGGCAGAAATTCAAAACGTCATTGAGAGCGGCGTAGCGTTTCATACAGTAAATGTGTGCGCTGCTCTACAGCAGGCAGGTTGCCATTATTTAAGTAGTGAGGGTTGAGGCACAGGAAGAGGAGGGGGATAAATCCCTCGTTTTATTAGGTGTTTGCAGAGGAGGGCGGGTGTCCTTGGGGCTGGCGAGGGAATTTGGAGCTGTCTGATTAGATATTGGGAGTTCAACTGAATTAGAGCGCAATTACCACTGTATTGCACTGTCCCTTTGCCTTAAAAAGCCACCAGATTGGGTCCATTAGACCTTGATTTGATACCCAGCGGAGGCAGAGGGGAGAGGACCGAAGCCCTGGATTGCATTGATAGCGGAGAGAGAGAAAAAGATGGTGTGAAAGGAGAGAGAGAGAGAGATAGACACAACGAGAGGACTGCACATCCCCAGCTACCCCTGGCTTTCTAACCATCTATTACGCATTAGCGTGGCGGCAATCAACATAAATCTAGCCGCACTTCAAATGGCTGGCCGTGTCGCTACAGTAGAGAGTGGATAGGGGTTCTGTTCCTGCATTTTACTTTGCACGTTCATACTCGGTCTGATAAAATGTGGTTAGCTGGTTGAAACAGTGTTTGAAAATGTTGCTGTAATCATAATTCAAAGAATTTAAACTGCAGTTAAGCGATGCTTTTTAAAAACTGTTAAACTAAAATGCAGGATACTAACAAAAAGTAGCTAATGACAATGAATCTATTCATGAGGCAGTGTACATGCACAATCATACACTAATTATGCTGAATAACCTGCCAACATGTGAGGTCATGTAAATGCATGAAACTATTTTCTTATACATGGTAAAAGTCAAACAGTTTATGCAAAATACGATGGGCACACCTATATTTTTTCAGCAGAAAAAAAAAACAAATTTCACCTTTCATGTAAACTTGTTTTTTACATTTTTGTTTTTTAGGAAAAACATATTTTGATGGTTATTAGCGTCTTTTTGTTATGCATGTAATTGCCCTCAGTGTCAATGCAAATAAATAACCATTAGATATTATTGATCATTTTTGCATGATAAGAGCTATTTTATCTAGTGCACGGATAATTAAGAACTGCATTATCTCACCAATTCACACCACACTAATAAAACTTGAAAATATATATAAATGGGTTAAATTGATTCAGTAAATCCCTTCAAATGAGAGAGCATAGTAGAAAGTGTTCAATTATTGCTAATTATTGCTTCTGTCACACTACTACTTGATACTTTTAGTTAGTTACTAAGAAATCCTAGCACAGCTAAATGCATTATAATGAAGTGAGTGTCATCTCGGCTTCTATCAAAGCCAGATCTTCAGGTGTCTGCATGAACATGACACGCGTGACTAAGGCGCAGTCAGACCGATCTCCCGCTGATTGCTAATCAGACACTGATATCAGATCACACAGGGCCATCAGATTGGTTAGAGCCTGGGTTAAGAGGGATGATGTCAGTCTGGTCAAATCTCTCTGCTGCCGATGCAGTGACGTGTGCGTGGAGTAGACGTTCCTTTGGCTTGAGTGCATGTAGTGTTCTTTATGAGTTGCGATGTATTAGGGCTGCACGATTAATCGCATGCGATATTTAACGCTCAATGTGAAAGCCCACAGGTGATGGAGATTTACCGCTGATTACAGAACCGGCTTTACTGATAAGATGCGCATTAAATATCGCATGCGATTAATCGTGCAGCCCTACGATGTATGATATATTACAGATGCGTGCTGCAGAGTTCATAGGCCACTGCTCAAGTAAAGTGTTTAAAGCAGATCTGTTTAAATTGAGCACCTTGACCTAGGGTTGCTTAAAGAGTTTTTATAAAATGGGTAGTTTCTGGACTTTAAAGTGCATGGCTGAAAAATGCTGATAGGTAGAAGAATTGTTTATTGATCATAATGTTCATTTAATTCATATCGCTTTTCCTGCCTTTTCAATAAAAACAATAAGGCATTGGTTTTTAACTACAGTAAAATCTCTATACTGCACGGTCTCTTGTGGCCTATTTCTTTAACTACTTTTTGGACATACTAAAACATGAACTGTCATTCTCATCTATTTGTTTAATGGTTTAATTTGAGCTTTGTAACTGTGAAAAACAAATAGCTCTGGTTTATCGAAGGAAAATTAGAAAGCCGACTGTTGGTGCTCATGAAGCATTTGAGAGCAGGTGTTTTATATTGGCAGAAATGCATTGTGACAGCTCTGACCTCACCTGTGTCAGCTTCCGAACAGGACCAACACGGCTTAAATTAATAAAAGACACTGTGTTACACGACTACGTATAATACTCACCGCATAAATGCTCCGCGGGTGTGTGTGTGTGCTTTTACCAGCTGAGAAAGAGAGCGAGAGGGAGACAGAGGTGGGAAACGATGGCTCACAGAAGTGTGGAGAAACCCCAGGAGACTGAAGCTCTGTGCCTGAAGGCAGACTACAAGAGCCGGTCTCTGAAGAGTAGTTCAAACTGACTTTAATGAAAAACTCCCTTCACTCCTTATTGTGCTTGAAGATAGACTCCACAGCTGTGGAAAAATACACCTGCTCTAACACCCATCGCATGTACCGTTAACAATGTTTCTTCAGGTTTCTTCCATAATGGATTCAGAGTAAATATAAAATAGATGTTTCTGTTAGTCTGTATTCATGGATTTGCTGCATTTATGTCAGCAGTGATTGTCATTTTAACATAACTAGTTTTACAACTATCTCAAGCAGTATGGATTAGCACGTGCCCATAAACAGCCAGCTTTGACCAGCTAGAAACTGGTTTTATCTGGATTTTACAACACAAAAACATCTTTAAAACCAGCAAATGATTGCATCCTTACTTGCAGTTGTTCCAAAATGCCTTGAAACTGAGATGATGCTTTGAAAACAATGATCGCAGGTGTAATTTCACTTCTCGCCGCTTCTCTAAATGGCCAAGGCGTTTACTTCCTCCGCTGGTGAAGTTTCGCCAATAGATCCAAAGAATACAAGTTAAACACCTCCAATTCACCCTGCCCGGGTGCCGCAGATCTGCATGTCTGCTCTCTCATTCATAAAAGGCTTGTCTTTACAATAATACCCCAGTGGACTGCAAGGACTTTTCCATAAAGCAATTTCACGGGTGTAAATTACTTGCTTTTATATGACAGTGACACCCTCCACCCCTCCTGCTGGAAGTGAGGCCACGCTGGGTAAAGGGTATCTGAAAGGTAGCTGCTATTATGGAAGGGATCCAAGTGATTTAACAGAACTGAAGGACAGAGGCCCTGGCGCAGAGAGAGCGAGCAAGAGCGATAGAATGAGAAAGAACTGAAGTAGAGAGGGAGAGAGACAGAGAGAGTGAGAGACCATCCTGCAGGCTTGCCCGAGGCTCCAGGAGAAGGCAGGCAGATTAAAGAGGCCGTATTCCTTTTAAAGCCTCCGAAAGCAGCCAACGAGTCCTGCAACGGAAAATAAAAAGAAAGATACAGAAAGAGAGAGAGAGTGAGAGAGAGAAAGGGGTGGCTTCATTACCACTAAATCAATAACTCAAGCAGCCCCTGATTGATTTAATGGCAGCGTAACTGAAAGGGGGTTAAAAAAGAAGCCTCACCTGTACAGACGTGGTGCCGGGCAGAGCCGAGGGGGCCAGCACATCAAATGCAATGCAGATGAGATCAGCTCATCAGGTTTAAAGGCAGAGGGGGAAAAAATGTCCTAGAACTTGTAGACAGTAATCAGGGTTTAAAGGGACCGCTCGGACTCGCATGTTCACAGACGGAGGGGAAGAATCGCTCTGTATGTTTGACAAGATTTAATATACTGGAGCTGTACAATACTTTGATTCAGTTTCAATTTAATGTGCTTTATTGGCACAACAAACAGCTCTACATTTTGTATTGCCAAAGTATTTGCAACTTAGCGGTGTACAATGAAAATGGTGCAGGATATCTATTTATCTGTCTGCCACTGTGAGATTTTAAAGCATTTCAAAAGAAGATGTTAATGAAGTTGTTTTTATGGAATATTTTCCATAGCAGTTCTTTCTTTTGTCTTCAGTTCTGACATTTCAGATGTGAAGTATGTTTTTGTCCAGCACTTTTGCTTACATTCCATGTATACTGAACCATAGACTCTCAGTAGCATGTAAACTTTGTTGAAGAGAGTGAAGGTGAGTCAAGGGTATGCCCACTGGCCACAGCGAACAAGTCAGATAAACAACTCTTGGCTTTTTGTCTCAATTTACTGGAGTTAGAGCTTAGTTTTACATTTATTGGTACAGAAAGCAGTCGGTGAACTAAAGTCAATTATCGGAGTCTTTGGAACAGCTTCTTAAACAATGCTATTAGTCTGTAATGATTTTAATTACTAGACTTATTCTTATATAAATCATCCTTCTCAATTGACTCTTTTTATGGAAAGGGCCATTTGTAGCTGTAATTAAACCCAGAATCTGAATTTACTACCGTGCTTGGGTTCCGACTTTTTCTGTTTTGCAGAACATTGATTAATGCAAATTCATATTATTTGAGATCGCCATTTAGCACTTAATTTAGCCAAAATTATGGCAACTGCCACAGTGTCTTCACATGAGTAGCCTTAGACGAGGACACAATTACAGCCTTTAGCAAACAGTCACAGCGCCCTCTGCTGGGCCTTTAAGATTAATAATGTTCAAGATGGTAATGTAGTATCTTTCAAATGAAATAATGGATAGGTTTGTGCTTTACCTGGTCACACGGAAGGCAAATATCATGATTAATATTATTTGCTGTTGTTGTAATTAAACCTGAGTGTATGTAAAATTTTAATATATCACATTGTTCACTATATCTCCTTTTTCCTCTTCTTTTTTTCTCTTCCACCTCCTTTCCTTTCTGGTATACTATCCTCTTTCTATTCCATAGTGATGAATAAAGGTCAGTGTGTGACAAAGTATTACCGCTGGATTCAGAAAAATGGAGGTTATATCTGGATCCAGTCCAGCGCCACTATTGCAATCAACGCCAAGAACGGCAACGAGAAAAACATCATCTGGGTCAACTATGTACTCAGGTATACGAGTCTTCTACTGTGATGAAAATGCCATATCTTTAGATTTTGATTTGTTCCGTCTGGCACTGTAACAAGATGAAAGTGTTTTCTTACTTGAGAGAGTTAGTAATAGTCTGTTCTTCTGTAAGATGACGAAGGCCAAACACTCAAACTGCAGTGTGATTTCTTACTGCTTTTGGGTCTGTGTACGAGCTTAGAGAGCCTCTTTTTTGTGGTTTCTTTTCTAATGGGCAGTAATCCAGAGTACAAAGACACACCCATGGATATCGCACAGCTGCCTAACCTGCCAGAGAAAGCATCAGAGTCCTCAGAAACATCTGATTCTGAATCCGACTCCAAGGAGAACTCTGGTATAGTATCACTCCTCGTCCCACTTCATTGCAGTATGCCACAGAACATTACAGAATAAGTGGAAGGTCGTTGGTTTGAACACCACAAAGCCTCGCCACAAGCTGTCCCTTGAGCAGGACACTTAAAGCCAGTTCTTCTTGCGCCGAGATTGTTATCCCTGTTCATGAAACCATTTCTGGTGACATTAGATTCTACATCTTAGATTCTTTACAAACTAGTAGTATAGTAAAGTAACACTATACACAACACACTTGAAAGTTTTCTTTTAACCAAATGCAAATGTCTCATCTGAGGGCTCTTGCTGTGTAAAATATCTTCATTTCAATAATTACTGGAAATTATGTAGGACAAGGAAATTTGGTGCTTTCGATATGTCCCTAAAACTGGTGTAAATAGTAAATTAAAACTCCACAGCCAGTTGGAGATATTAATTATACATTCCAAAAGAAGATGAAGTGAGATTCCAGAGATGGTGGAGGCTGTGAGTGAACAAGGCCGGTTGACAGTCTGGGGAAAGTGCCAACATATTGGCCCCTGGGCATCTCTGCCTGCCGAGCCTTTTGCCAGCCTTCATCACAAAGGTTACAGACTGTGCCAGCTGCAGCTGGACCAAACCATGCCCTCTTCTCCTCTCACACTCCCTACCTATCTCTACACCCCGCCTTCTCCTTCTGTCTTTCTGTCTCTTTATCTCTTTCTCTCTCTCCGTGTTTCTCTTCCAATGCAGACATGTTTTTCCTAAGGCCAGAATTTCCAAATCCCTGTGAGATGTATGCCTCACTGTTCTGTTTTTCCCCCTCACTTCTAAATTCATGCACTTTAAAAATAAATAATTTTAATGTATTAATGATTTCTGATACATAGTTTGAGCTCACCTTGAGCTACCAAAGTCACTTGTTCTGAACAGAATTTGAGTCGACCATGACAAAACTAATTATTAATGACACATAACGTCACAAATAAGTCACCAGTGGCTAATGCTGTTGCCAAAAATAGAACATCAAAGAGCAATTTATGTCCTTAGTGTAATTGTGTCCTGTACTTAAGAAGCATTATATCCAACTGGAGCTCTTCCAAACTTTAAATGAATACCCTTCACATAAAACCCCTGATAATGTTTAGTGAACTATGTTTCTTCTGTGAGAAACCTTACTTTGTCTAATAAACTATGACGTGTATGGAAACCTGTCCTCTAAAACGTTTTCTTTCTCCCAGAAGACAACGAAAACTCCAAGTCAGATGGGAAGGGCAATCAGTCTTCCGAGAACAGTGAAGATCCAGAGTCAGACAGTAAGAAACAGACGGGCCGGCCACCAGAGCAAGAGATGAGACGACAGGAGGAAGGAGACAGTTCCAGCAATCCAGAAAGTCAGGACAGTGATGATAGTCTGGAACCTTCTGACTGTGAAACTGACCACAAGGAGTGCCGCCTGGGTGGTTTACATATAAAGGTGGAGCGCTATGGTGACGGTGAGGTGGAGGAACTGCAGGACTCGCCCTCCTCTTGCTCCTCCTCAGAAGAAGAGGATGAGGTGGAAGATATTGTAAAGGACTGCAACAGTGGAGGAGAGCTGAGCGGGCCAGCAATGAGTAAACACCAGAAGAGAAAGAAGAGGAGAAAAAAGCAGAAATGGGATGGTAGTCGGCAACGTCTCTGTCTGTCTCCCTCAGCGACTACTACCCCCAGCCCTGGCAGCCTGGACCCCACCCTTGGAGACCAGCCTCCCCTCCTGCTTCCACCCTCCCCAACCAGTTCCTCTGTGCTGAAGATCAAGACTGAGATGTCAGAAACTATAAACTTCGACAACGACAGCAGCATCTGGAACTACCCACCCAACCGAGAGATCTCCCGCAACGAGTCCCCCTACAGTATGACAAAACCCCACGACACCTTCCCTTCTCCCCCGCCTGCCGGCCTGCAGGTGTCCATCCCGGACTCTGTCCTCACTCCACCTGGTGCCGAGGGTGGAGGAGGCAGCAGAAAGCCCAACTTCAGTGGCAACAGTAGCAGCGGCTACAGTGCCCCCACCTCTGTGTCCAGTGCAACTCCGGGCAGCTTGGTTCCTCATTCCAGTTCCACCATCGCTGACCCGCTCTCCCCACCTCTCTCGGCCTCACCACGGGACAAGCAGCAGGGTACACCCACCTCCTCCGGTTCCCTGCTCTACACCAGTGACCTGGAAGCCCTGCAGAGGTTACAAGCGGGGAACGTGGTACTTCCATTGGTGCACAGAGTCACAGGCACGCTTGCTGCCACAAGCACTGCTTCCCCACGAGTCTACACCACTGGAACGATCCGATATGCCCCGGCAGACGTCAGCCTGGCCATGCAGGGCAACCTCCTGCCTAATGCCCACACCGCTGTGAACTTTGTGGATGGGCCCGGCTTTGGCATAGACCCCAAGACGCCCATGGAGATGCTGTACCATCACGTGCACCGACTCAACATGTCCACCCCCTTTGGGGGTGCGGTCAGCGGAGCCGGCCTCACGCAGATGCCAGCTGCTAATGTCTTCACCACAGCAGAGGGACTTTTCTCCACGCTTCCGTTTCCCGTCTACAGCAATGGCATCCACAACACACAGACTCTGGAGCGCAAGGAGGATTGAGGCAAAACATCGAGACCATATTACTGTGTTAAAAAGACTCTTCTGAGGCAAAAGACTGTGTATCAAAGTTGGGGAAAAGTGAGATGTTCTAGCACTTTGAATTTTGAGCAATTGAGCTTGTGTAACTGAAATGAATGGTTTCTCTTCCTGTGTCTTTCTATTTTTTCGACTTTCTTCTTTCTCGCCTCCTTACACAAGTTCTTGATGACGGTTTCTCTAAACAGACTCATCTCTATTGTAAAGAGTTCCTTTTGAGCCACAGGGAATTCATAGCACTGTAGCGTATGTTTTCTCTGTGGTGAGATATTTGTCCAGAGTATGTAACATCCTCATTAGGATGTCTTAAAGGTATTAGAAAAAGAAAATCGACAAGAAAGGAGATTGTTCATGTTTCTAAAGGTATCTTGATGTAATTGAGATTGATGCTGACAAAAGGATGTTACCCTGTTTGATGTAGTTCAAAGGGTTTTATGGTTCTTTCTAAAGGGGGAATAATATTTTAAAAATAATGCTTTTTCTTCGTTTTTTATAGCTCAACATAACTTGCAAATCATGCATTTTAAAAAAGCAATTTTAGCCGGGTATTGACCTGTGAATAGAATGTTACTATAAAATCCCAGGACATGGAACAGGTCAGTGTGAGATTTTTCCAGTTCCATCTTCTGTTTGCAGATCCATGGTGCTATCCCTCACTCAGCTGGCTGATGTAGGTACTGTTCCGGAACTCCAGACAAACGGCGGCTTCAGAGCTTTTCCACAGAAAAGTCAAACCTTCAACAAACGTTTTGTTCTTTTTTTTTTTCTTTTATGTTCATCACTTACCCATGAGCACGGGAGAGTATTTTAACTCAATCAGATTGAGGTTGGAAAGGGATACAGAAAAGTTTGTTTTTTAATTATTTTTTATCTCTCTCTGAGACTAATTTTGCATCATAAACTTGAAGATGAATGTTAAACTCCAACAGGCTTTGGTCAAAGCTGTTCTTAATTGTTTTGGGGATTTTTTTATATAATTTTTGGCTTAATTGTTTACACTCCCTCTTTAGCTTAAAGCCTGGTGTCCTTTCCTAAATCAGCTCCCCTTCATCCCTTACCCCTTAACTGTCTCTGCAAATCACATATCAAATGGAGATTGTAATAAGGACATGCATTTTCAATCAAAAAAATGTGTTTTGAAAATCCACATTCCTAATTTTTATCCACTGTTGCCAAAAAAAACTTTACTCTCACAGTATGGTGTTAAAACACTGTGATTTGATGTTTAAAAAAAAAACTAAAGTAATAAAACGGAAGAAAACTGTCACTTCATCCTTTGGCAGCCGTCCATCATCTATTACGCAGCGTGATAACCGTAAACTTGTACAATGTGTAAGTGTCATTGGCTGTCAGTCTCCATAGCAACTTAAGTGTGTGTTACTATATGCAGTATATACTGAGCTAATGTAGCTGTTTTGTCCTTTGTCCTCTCTGTGCTAGTCCGGGCTCGGACGGGGAAACATTGGTTCTCCTTCCAGCCCCCTTGCAGTCTTAGTGAACCAGTGGAGGTTAGTGGATTTTGTGTGGTGGCCTTCCAATGTAGTGTCACCTTTTTTAGCTGCTTCCTTTTTGTATGTATTACTTTTTTCTGTTTCTGCTATTGCTTTGCTGTTGTGTAGTCTACAGACCTCTCTCTCTTCTCAGAGATAAAAGACTCTAAACTAGCTCAAAGGTTTAAGGAGCCATTTTTTTTGCCACTGAGGAATTCTGGGATTGCAGTTTCCAGCTCAAACGTGATGAGGAATAAAAAAAAAAACTGAAGTAGCATTTAGCAGACTGGAACCTTAAAAGCCTAAGATGTGAAACATTCCCAGAGTCCCTTGTGCTTCTCTTGTGCATTGGGTGTATTTCATTGGTTTCCACCAAACCTGTTGACATCAAGAACCCTGCAACTCACAGGAAATAATAAAAAAAAGATGACGGTAGTATTTCAGGACAATAAACAATTTTAAAGATTTCTAAAGAGATTAAAAAAATATTTCGCACTATAAAATCTATTTTTATAGGTGTTTTGGAAATGCATGTTTACTAAGTTGATTGTTTGGTTTACTTGATTTTGTTCGGTCCAGCGGCTTTGTCAATGTATAGTGTTTTTCAGTCTGTCCAGCAAAGGGAATGGGGGGGCCTTCGTCTTTTTACC
The DNA here is from genome assembly GCF_001515605.1 of Sinocyclocheilus anshuiensis. Lineage (NCBI taxonomy): Eukaryota > Metazoa > Chordata > Actinopteri > Cypriniformes > Cyprinidae > Sinocyclocheilus > Sinocyclocheilus anshuiensis. The sequence continues at coordinate 3,460,996 of NW_015542408.1, read as the reverse complement.
TGAATCAGGCTTCCCCCGACATCAGGAAACTTGTGTCTGTGGTTTCTGTGAAGACGTGTTGTTACTCAAACCCAGGTCATGATGTTAATGTTTTTAAAAATGACAATAACGGGACTCGCTGTCGGAACGGTTGCAGGAGAGCTTGGCGTCACCGCTGCAGGTTAACTGGATCCTAGATTTTAGCATTTTGTACGTAGAGCAGAAGCGGTTGGGCCAGGGCTTGGGGGCAGCTCCGAAAACAGACACTGTGGACCAGGAAATACACCCATATGTTACTAACAGAACAGCCGGGCGAGCTGTCTCAATGTATCTGTGTTGTGTCAAAATGATTGCTGGTGATTTAATCTTAAACTAATCTCAGCTGCTGTCAGATAAATAGTGTTTAAAATTACAATATGAGAAATCACTTCATTACCTGTGAAGACTGTGTCTGTGTTTTTAACTATTTCTTGTACAATTATACAGATTCTTTTATGAGGAACTTGGTGCCAAGTAGAAGAATATGGGAGAAAGGGGATTCTCTTAGTATCAGTGTTAACAGTGTTATAAATTCTAAGTACAAACAAATTAAAATATTAAAAAGAGAAAACTATGGTACATTTTTGATTTTGTTTTTTGTTTTCAGAGGAAAAAAAGACAAAAAAACAACTAACTGAAGCTAACTTTGAGTGCCTGGCTTATTTTTTTTGAAACACATTTTTTGTTCATTTACCATGAATAATGCTGCAATTCAAAAATGTACATACTTCATTTTACAACAGGGTTATTTTATACTTTTGTAGGTTTTCATCAGTTAAAGCGACATGTCATACATGGTTGTCTTTCTGTAACACAGTTTTTTTACCATCTTACAGGTGCCATATTCATAATAAACTTTTCTTGGATTTGTTACTATCTGGCATCATTTCTTTTACATTTTGTTCATCATAAATGAATGCCGAACATCAGTGATTATTCTTTGCGTTCCAACTTTCCTGCTTCTTTATATTTGTTCTTTCCCTCCTATGTTTTTCTCCCGGTCTTTAGTCTTGGTTATTGTAGCCTTTTTTAGTTACTTACAGGTTTCAGGTAAGGGAATATCAAAATATTCCCATGTAGCCCTGCTGACTTTTGCTTCCACATACAATGAATGGCAATCCAGTGCACTTGTACCAGGGCCTTTGTTTTGACAGTGAATCTCCTTTACGTTGGACAGAATCTCATGGGTATTTCTGACATGTTTTTTTCCACCTCATGGTATCCTCACCAGGTTTTCAATTAGCAGGACTATTTCAATCTGTGTCTTCTATTATACTGATCTCACTGTAACTTCCTACGGCAAAGCTAAATAAAAGGGGAAAAATGCTTCCTTTTAAAAGTGTTTTACTTTAGATCTTTTTCGACAATGTTAGGTCTTGCTCTGTGAAAACAGACCATTTTTATTGCTCAGAGGATATTCAAGAAGAAGAATGTTTGGAGTGAAGGAATTTGACTGAATTGCAATGTACTAGAATTTACCTCCCATTTACAGTGTGTTGAATCAACTGAAAGTAACTATTTTAACTTATTACTTGATCAGAGAACTAGTTAAGACAGATTTACAAACAAGTGGACTGTTTAATTTCAAAGATAATGACTGGATGCCAGTCACATGCAACTTAATGAGGTCATGTGACAGCACAGCACTAATGTTTCAAACATTTACAGTGGAATAACACAGTTTAATACAGAGAATTGTAGACAGTATATAGTGTATACCATGCAGTGTTCAGTATCGTAAGCTAGTATTCCACTCCGAACACAGCTTTCGTTCAATTCTAAGTAACTGTCTGTCTCCCTTGCACCTTTCCTCTTTGCCCTGTTTTTCTCTCTTGTTCTCTCCCTTCTCCCTGCTTCATAGCTTTCTCCACTGACTTCAGGCACTGAAGGGGAGGTCACCGCTGAAGCCCACTGAAGAAATCCAACCAACTTTAAATATTTTACGCAATTTTAAATGAAGCCCATGAAAGATAGATCACAGGAGAGAGATAGAGAAAGAGAGAGGAGGAGGAGGAGGAAGAAGAGGTGAAAAAGCCCAAACCTGAATCCTCCCTAATGATTAGGAGCTGTCCATCTCACCTATACAGTCCTTATTGGAAATCAGAGTGTGTTTATATAGCAAAGAGCCTCTCATTAGGGCAGCTACAGGTACATAGAACCTTCAACGCGTATGATCAGAGGCAGACATGTTTTATATACGTATAGAAAAACGACAGGCACGAATAGGATAGATAGACAGGTTGACAAAAGACAGAGTGGCACAGGTTTTCGTATAAGACTACTATTTGAGATATTAGATATAAGCCTACTTGATTTATGTTTTTGAGGAAGAGTTGTATTTTTAATTCGGTGAGTGAGATTAGAACCGCAGCAGCTTTTCAGTTGTGAAATCCAGTGTGGCAAGAGTGACATCTAGTGGTTACAGTCGGTAATTACGTCTTTAGAACTCTTGTTTCAACAGGGATCTTCTGTACTTCAGAAGATGAAGAGCTGAGACCAGTGTTGCCAGATTGGGCGGGTTCGAATTTGATTGTGAGAGTAAAAAATGGCTTGGGCGGGTGGACAAAATTTGGGCTGGTTTGGAGTCAGTTTGGCGGTTTGGAACATATAAATTGCATAGGTTAATTGTTTAACAAACAAGCCTAGGTATGCATTTACTGCATCCAATCAGTCATCACAACGTTACTACACACACACACAGCAGAGGCGCTGGTGCTGATGTAAACGTCGACAGCCGCACTTATCACGAGGGCTCAGCAGACAGACGTTATGATTCATGAGTGACACGTTTTTAGCGTGATAAGTTATAACGTATCTGATTTTGAATGTAGTATGACTGTATATTCAAGTAGGCCTAATATAAGTTAAAGAGTGGGAGAGTGACTCAAGTCTCAAAACGTGAATTATTGTGGAGTGAGATGACACAAAGGCTGTATCACTGCAACTCCGAAATCAGAGCACATTTGAATTAATTAATCAAAACCGAAACTAAATATGTCGGTTTATACGATCCTGTCTTTTATCTTTTAAACGGTCCAGATTGATAAATCCTTGAAAACTGCTAGACTTGATTAGTTTTGACAGTGCAAAGTTCTGTATTATGTTCTACAATATCAACTTAACAAGAGGCTTCCTCTAGTTCTGTGTAAAATTACAGAGCGACACGAAGGTAAGCGCATTGTTGTTGTTGTTATTTTTTTAACAGTGTTAAAAACTGAGACCTCTTGTGAAATGCAAGTGTGGCAGGATAATGTTCACTTTACTGCCCTTACGAAAATTAACCATGGTTTTATTGTAGTAAACGTGTAGTAACCATGTTTTTTTTTTTTTGTCGTATTGATTACCATTTGTAGAACCACAGTTTACTACAAATACCATGGTTAAACTATGGTTAGTGTAGCAACTACAGTAACTTTTTTTTTTTTTGCAGTAAAACCATGGTTAACTTTCGTAAGGGTAAATACATTTCATATTTTATATTACTTTATCTATATATATATACTGTATAGTTACGCACCCTAGTGAGGATTTCACTATTTTACATGCGGTTTTGTACTAGGAAATCCAGCTGTTAGTTTATAAATGTGTTTGGCGTACTGGTTTTATAAAGATAACTGTTTATTTTATTTTATATAAATCACGTTTGCAATGATCTAACCATTGTTAATGAGGTGCATTAGTTTCCTATGGTAATTACGCGACGGTTAAAAGAAGTTACTACGTTACACCAGGACTACGGTGGAAATATGAACTATTATTGCTCCTACCTTCTCGTAGTGAGATGGTCCTTCATGTTTCCTCCCAGTTTACAGTAATAGAGGACAGTTTTACGTAAAGGGTTGTCGCTAAATCACTTTTGTGAGTGATGTTTTGCTAATTAACCGTCTTTCGGCGCCAATTGTGAAAAAGGCGGAGCTTTACACGTACGTCACCGTCTATGCGCGAGATAAAGGTAGCCGTTAAGGATAGAAAAACTATAACATTCATATATAAAAAGAAATAATTGTATTAAGTTATTTTTATCTGTATGCGTTTACGTGATAAATAAAAACGGGATAAAATGGCTTGTAAATATCTTCCTAGCATCTGCGCTAAATAAAACAGCACAATGAGGACACAGCGACACCTAGTGGTAAATTATGGCCAAAGGAAAAAAACTTTATTAATGAAACAAAACGATAAAATAAACAATAGACCATTTAAAACATTTCAACATATTGTTTAATTTGGCCATTTCAAATAGTTGTAAATCAATTTGTGTACAGTAGCCAACATGAACTAACCTGTTCACACATTTTTACATTTTTTTCCAGAACAACTTTTGTAAAAGAAACATTTTATAAAGCTCAAAACCTTATGAAACAACTGTCAAATAATATTGATCCGAGGGTGTGGTTGAGCAGCATTGCTGACCTGCATGCAAGCTGATTCAATTCTCTCATTAAACACTAACACACACTGGGACTGAACAAATAAAGCAAAATCACCTGACCAAGTGCTTTTTCAAAGTTTGTGAACACAGTACAGAATGACTTTTATAAACAGCTCCATTTGAAAGAGTCTCATTCAACATCACACTGTCGTTCAAAAATAATAAAGCATCTATATATACACAACTTCCAAGTCCACTGACAAGTTTCAAATTTCCTTTCTACTGAAGTGTTCAAAAATTGCGCAAATAACATTAAAATATGTGCCAAAACAGCAAATAACAGCATGTAACAAAAAGGGACAATCATTAAAAGAACATATTTATAATGCTTGGTGACATATTTCTGAAACAATAACTAGTGTTATATATATCTCTCTCTCTAATCTATTCCTTATTATTTTATTTTTATACATCTAGACAATATAGCGCTGAAAAGTTTTTTATAAAGAAGAATTTAATTACAATAAACATCTAATAAGGCATTAATCAGATTCTCACATTTTTCACAGAATTGTCTTTACGTTAGCAGCGGGTTATTCATAGGACTCTTCACTTATTTTAAGGACCCAGATTCAAACGTAGTAAATCACAAATACAAAGTGGGGGGAGAGGTACCTTTAGTGCAAAAAGCCATGTAAAAATAGAAAAAAAAAGCAAAGAAATAAGACAGTAGACAAAAGAAATCGTCTCGTACAGGCCAGTGTATTTCTGTTAAGATGATGAACCTTCCTGTGAGTTGGCTGAAATATAAAGGTTTAAACAATTAGATATTTAAAATCGAACTTCAAAAAAAATACACTGATACTGATGATTTTGGCTGAACCAACCTGTCAGATCTCTGAATTTTCTTTTTGCTTCAGCTCTTTCCTCTGAATCAAAGTACCACACAGTGATTGCATACCTGTGACACAAAACAGACACCTTAGCATGATGCCAGGAAATCATATTGACATATACGTCTGTAACATGAACGCCAATACTACTAACCTTGTAGCATACGACGGTTGAACTTCATGAGGGTTTCTACGATCTGACCAGAAAAGCAGAAGTCGATCAAACAAAGGCTCGATGTCGGCTACGTAAGATTTTCCTTCAGGAAAGATCCTTAGCAATCCGCCATGCTCCTAAAAACATACAGTGACATTTGATTAATTAACACTGTTCAATAAATATTTTGGAAATGACATTTGAAACAAACTAGAGAAAAGTCTACCTTTGCATTCCAGTTTTTATTCAGATAGTAAATACAGGTGACGCAGCGGCCATCTGCATTAGGGTTATCTACATGTTTCACATATCCTGCTCCATTTCCTGGATAACAAGCCACCATCGCCTGAAAAAGAAGACACGTGAAACTAAGCTTGATAGGTATTTTACATTACAAATTATCCCAGAAAACCCTGTTTCCAGGTAAACATGCTAATGATTAATTGTCATTTAAAATTGTCCAAGTCTTGCTACAAATTATTGACAAGAAATTTTTAAAGGCATTTCTCCCCTTGAACAAGCAACAAGAATTAAGTTTGTAAAGTTCACAAAAGTTACAAAAAAAGTGTTCTACCAGACTATACAACAACATATGGTGCTTAAAAGTGTCATTTTTTAAATGTTATGACAAATTTAATTTTCTATATGGACATTCTGCTCACATATGCATCTTTGCCTGCTTTACTATCATAAAATTACTGACTACTGCCAAAACATTTTACACAGAACAAAAGAAGTTTCTTAAAGTTTAGATGTTTATGTCTAAATATAAATCAGTTGTAAACAAAACAATATATCTTGTACACATAATATATGAAAAAACTGATTTGGGATTTGGTTATGAACATCTAAACCTAAAAAAAGGAAGGTTCATATTAAAAGAAAAACAAACTGGATTAATCCGTTTTTTCATCATCTGAACATTATCCACATTTGTTTGACTACAAGAGTATTTCAAAAATGAACTTAAATGGTAAATTATCAAAAGCTGATGCATTAATATATTTATAACATATATATTAAAAAAATAGTTCACTGGAGGAAGTATGGATTGTGGATTTGTATTTTGGCCACAAGTGACCGTTTAAATGTAAAACGCCGTAAAGATGGATTTGTTTCTTACAAACACACAGCTTTTCACTTAACAAGACATTAATTGATCATGTGGATTATTGTGATGTTTTTTTCAGCTGTTTGGACTCTCATTCTGACGGCACCCATTCACTGCAGTGAATCCATTGATGAGGAAGTAATGTAATGCTTAATGTCTCCAAACCAGATGAAGAAACAAACTCATCTACATCTCGGATAGCCTGAGGGTGAGCAAGTTTTCATTTTTGGGTCAACTACTCCTTTAAGGTAAAGCATCAGCTCCAACTTGGAATGCATATTAATGCAAACTGTCTAATTTACTATTACAAAAATACTATTATAATGTTCAAAACAAAGCATTTGATTTCTCCTCTCAGCAGTTCCCGGTTAACCCCTCCCAACCCTCGCATATACACACACAGTCACTAGTGCCCATGTTTACATTTCTGCAGACAAGTCTTTATCATGATCACGGTCCTACAATAAGAGTGCATACGCAAGTTTGCCGTCATAGCGCAATGTAAACATGTAGCTAGCTGCACAGAGAGCAGGAGGAAGTGTGTGCGTGTGCGAGTGTGTGTGTGTGTGTGTGTACATGTGTGGCTAAAGAGAGCAAGCTTGGCCGGCAGCCAGTGCGCTGAGGATTTAATGACAGTGCTACGTGTTGAGCGTGAGTCTACAGCACCACACAGACTTCAGCTGCTAGTGTACACAATCCAAAACTCTGATTCAGCACACTTAACCATTTACGCCCATATGCGCAGTCAATACGAAACCATTTCAAAACACTGAGTTATAAAATGTTAATAATCTTTATCTGCTTACTAAAGAAGAATAATTACACTAAAACAATTAAGTTATTGAGTCCTGTTAAATGCATTTTATTCGGAAGTGCTTTTTCTCATTATTTTTACCGTCAAGGATGTCATTATGTTATTAGGGATTATATTAGGTTTTGGAACAGATAACAGACAAAAAGTGTTTTAGGGCAGCAAAGAATGTTTGATCTAATTTTAGGATTGGCTGTGTGAATCCCTGAAAATTTTTATAAAACAACTCAAAACTCATCTCTTTCGGGAAAACTTAACTGCAAAACTTAACCTGCTGACTTATTAAAAAGCAACACAAAAAAAGCACTTATGTTTCTATTCTTTCACTCTTTCTCTTATTTTTAACTTTGTCTTGCCAGCACTGCTTGTATTATTTCCTCTTTATGATAAATTGCTTGTATTCCTCATTTGTAAGCCACTTTGGATAAACGTGACTGTTAATAATATATGTGTAAATGATCAATTTAACACTTTCATTCAGCAGACTATAAAATAAGGGAAAAGCGAGTCAAAGAAAAAGAGAAAATAGCCAGTTTCTTTCAGAAGGACACTTTAAAGTAAGTAAAACTCTTGTGTTCGCAGCTGACTTTGGTAAAAGTGGTTCTAAAACATCCTGTTGCTTCACTCAGGGCCTCCTGTAACCCGGAGTACAGCAGCACAGTGAGAGGAGTCACGTACTGTTCACAACAGCAGAAACTGAAAGCCTATCTCTGCCATTCATCATCAGGCACAGTAAAGACAGTGTGTGCCAAAGCACTCTACTGTACCTTCTCTAAACAAAGAGCCAAACAAAGACAGACACTATTGCTTAATGGAGTGAGAACCTGTATTCACCCAGATGAACAAACTACTCTGAAAAAATTAAAAACGCATAAATAATCAGCAAGTTGTTATGTAATGTTCATCATGTATACACTATCATTTCAAAACTTTGAAGAATTTTTTTTTTTTTTAAATAACTTTCTAATTTTATTTAGCAAGGATGCTCTAAATTGATTTAAAGTGACAGTGAAGACATTTTTTAATGTTACGCTTATGTTAAAATACAAGTCATTTTAATACTATTATTATTTATTCAATTTAGTAAAAAGTCATTAGCAAAGAAATGCTTGGTAGTTCTCATAGCCTATATTTTCATAAGTAAAAGACTATTTGTTTATGAATACTAATCAAAGTTTAACGACAATTTTGTACATTCACTAACTTTTCAGGAAAGTTAGTATAAAGGCTTACCAGTGAGTAGGCTATTAAATTCATACACGTATAAAATGTTAATAAACATGAAAACACATTAGGCTAAGTTAAATGTTCTAGTCAGATTTTCCATTATTTAACAATGTTATTAAGAAAATGACTCCCAATCATTAGTTCTGTCAGGACCACTATCGTCAAAGATGATTGACAATTAGCATACAGTTTGGATTGGCGGTATGGTTCTGTTCTGGGCAAGAACTCCCTGCGCATCCATGCAGCCTAGCATGGATGAGAGCAGGCAGAGCAGCGATAACCCCCCAGGAAACAGAACAGAACTAACATAAATGTATTGCAGATATTGTTAAAGTTCAATCGTTTTATGTACACATTTTAGAATTAGTCTGATTCAAGGAGAATCAGAAGGCTGAATCCCGACTAACAGAGGAGGAGCTGGGGATGGAGGAGGGTAATCAGCTATTGAGCAATGCGAAAACTGCTGATAATACTGAGGGACCTTATATATGAATGCTTAGATAGGTGTCATATTCCTATAGGTAGATGGGGATCAGCTGAGAGTCAGCTGATGCGAGCTTGACTAAGGTGACCTGTTGCTACGCTTGAGTTTTGAAACTTTTGAAAGTGTGTTGGGGGGGGTGTGAAACTGCACGAAGCCTATGTTTTCAGCATTAATGCCTTGATGACGTACAGTTATTTAGAAATGCCACAAATTAACAGCGACAATGTGAATCAAAGTTTCAAAACACTTGTAACTGAAAATACATTTATGATCTGATAAGAATCGTAGTTAGTGTTATTAATTATATTAGGCTATATAAAAAGTTTAACCAATAATTCAAATACAAACAACTGAAACATTCTTAGTTTTTAAGCACTTTGAGCTGCACTAAAGCTTACCTTTGACCTTGCGCGGATACTTTTGCCCAGTTGACCCACACACAGAGAAATTAGTTTGTCTATGAGTGTTAATAAGAAATTGACCGCCTCGGTGCCCCTCTCGGTCCCGTTAACCCATGTGATTTGATCTCCTCTGATGCTTCTGCAAACTCCATTGCTTCTTCTGGCCAGCTGCCCGTCGTTGAGAAGCCCACAGGAATGCATGCGCTTGACCTGACCCAGAACCATGTGGCCCGCGATGTCCCCCAGAAAGTGGTCCACGTAAAAGAAGCCTCGGTCCAACAGAGCCGGAACCACTTGCCCCAAAGCCAAACTCTCCAACTGCGAGTCCAGTGCGTGCTGAAGAAATGGCATTTTGTCTTGAGCTCGTTGCATTCAAATTAACGAAAGTTTTTCAAAGTGATAGCCTGTCTAATGCTACGGGTTCGGATAGAGAATGGCACGTGCAGCAGCAGACCGGGGCTGTAACTCAGGTGGGCTTTATAATCGCTCTGTGTGAGGGTCCATGAGAGCACCGGCGGCGCATGTGGAACGTGCAGAATGTGTGTCGCGCTGCAGTGGGCGGATATTCACACGAAAACCCCATTCAGTGCGTTTGAGTTCAACATCTGAGGGCTGGACAATGCATGTTCCCTGCGACTCGAATTTCATCTTCCTTTAGGGGGCGACTGGCGGCTCAGAAAGCCGAATCCTCCATTCAGTCGCGTTCAAATCTCAGGGTATTTTTGGTCTTGCTAGAGACACTTTTTATACTTTAAAGTATATTATTTTGAAAATTATAATTTCTCAGATTGGAAGCTTACATGCAAATGGCAATTGCCCTCTGAAATTACTATAAAAATCACGAAATCATCATTTAATCATCACAAACGACCATGACCATGACAAAAAATTGTTCTTCCTTAAAAAGATCTTTTCATCTAAAAAAAATATATATTTATAATCACTTATATCATTATACATTTAATAAATAACTTAAATAAATTTAATAAACAAATCATGTAATAAACATTATAATATATAATAAAATAATCTATATATATTTTCATGTTCCATGTTTTTTTATATACTTTATACTTTACATTTTAATGGGAATTTGTAAATTTATGACCAGTTACTTAACAGTAGATTTTGCCCTAAATAAATAATGGCAATATACTCAAACAGTATTTCTATTAACATTTTAATACTATGTTGTTTCTGTATTTCACAGTTGTCTCATCACAGGACAATTTCCACATAACATGAACAGATGATCTGATGTTTAATTCATGCACAGAATTCAAAGACACCTGCCTTTAATGTTTAAGTGATCCTGAAGACCCTAATTAGTTGCTTCAGGTGTGTTTGACTAGGGTTGGAGCTGAACTTTGCAGGACAGTCGATCGCCAGGAGCAGGGTTGGCCACCCCTGCTTTACATAATATGAATAGTGGCACTGAGATACTTTAGCCATTGAAATACATGGTAAGGTGTAAAAATTACGCATTCTTTGATGCTAAACCAATAAGGGTAAAGTGACAGCCCTCATTATTATAATGAAGATGCATGAATAAATGTTTGCTCTGTGATGCCTCAATTCGGCGTGGCATGGAGGTGATCAGTTCGTGGCACTGCTGAGGTGTGAGCAATTATGAACAGCGCTGAGAAAAAGAACGGGTGTCACGTGATATCGCCGACTACGTGCTACTTCAGCACTCAGCAGTGGTCTGAAAAATCCTTTACATCAGGGGTGGCCAACCCTGCTCCTGGCGATCGACTGTCCTGCAAAGTTTAGCTCCAACTCTAATCAAAGACACCTGCCTTTAATGTTTAAGTGATCCTGAAGACCCTAATTAGTTGCTTCAGGTGTGTTTGATTAGGGTTGGAGCTGAACTTTGCAGGACAGTCGATCGCCAGGAGCAGGGTTGGGCACC
>NW_015542408.1:3449225-3449587 GCF_001515605.1 Sinocyclocheilus anshuiensis | reverse complement strand
TGTTTGTCTATTGCAAGTCGCTTTTTTGAAAACAAAACAAAAAAATAAATAAAAATAAAATTTTAAGTAAAAAAAATTAAATAGAAACAAATATTGTATAATAATATTTAATATAATAATTTAGTATAGCCTAATTCGTTTATTGTAAGTCACTTTTTAAGAAAAGCAAATGTAAATACATACATAAAAATATTCTAAATAAAAAAATAAAACAAATACAGACATATAAAAACAGATATAGTTTGGCTCTGTGACGAATTAGCTACTAATGTTCGTCTATTGTAAGTCACTTTTTAAATGTAAATGTAAATAAATAAAACATGTAAATAAAAATAAAACAGATACAATTTAGAAACAAATAA
>NW_015542408.1:3448982-3449195 GCF_001515605.1 Sinocyclocheilus anshuiensis | reverse complement strand
GAAATATTGTTTGGTTCTGGGACAAATTATGTTCGTCTAATGTAAGTCACTTTTTTTAAACTGTAAATGTAAATAAATAAAAAAATACTTTAGTTAAAATATAAAATAGAAACAAATAAAAACATACATAAACAAATATTGTTTGGCTCCGTGATGAACTGCTAATGTTCGTCTCTTGTAAGTCGCTTTTAAAAAAATACAAAATAAAAAAAA
>NW_015542408.1:3408064-3448830 GCF_001515605.1 Sinocyclocheilus anshuiensis | reverse complement strand
TATATATATATATATATATATATATATATATATAGCCTACATGATTAGCTACAGGAAACAAATTAGTTTAAAAAAATCAAGTCTAAAGACAAAATTTAAACATACAAAATACATAGCCTTTGTCGCTTTGAATCTTACTTTATTTATGTGTTTACGCTGCATTTTTTGCCCTCTCTATCTTACGTGACATCCTCCAGGTCGGTAAGCCCCGCCCATTTAAGATACCATAATCCTGCATTCATGCCATTCTACAGTCATGTTGTATTTCTATGAGTTCAACCCAACTGTGCCGATTTCCAGTCCGTGATGCCCAGCAGGGTCAGACCACAGCAAGAGACGCTTTACATGCCAAACAATTCATGATGAAAGAAAAATATTCAAATAATGTAAATGAGATCACCAATGCTTTTATCTCAATGACCGTGTCTTTTAATTAGAGTAGCCTACGCGGCGTTGTAGTGCTTATGAGCTCATTTTATAGTCATGCCCGACCGCCATTGAGGAGCCGAAGATCCGCATGTACGCAAATCTCTCGAATGTGCAGGGGTGTTTTCAAGAAGGACAGATAGCCTTCAACACAGCTCTTAATGCACTTTATAGACTTTACAAAATAAAAAGATTGCAACGAAATTCTACTCTATTTTCAACAGTTTACACGTGCATCTCTTATGGTCAGCTTGGAAACTTTGCATTGCAACACTTTTATAATGGTCTTTTTAGGACGAATAGTTTGTGTTGCACATGAAAGCATGCATAGGCCTATTTCCAAAGTATACAGGTTGTTTTAAGCTTGTCATGTTTGGATGCTTGGGAAACTTTAGGAGCAAGTCAATGAGGTAAAGTGCACGAGCGACACTCACCTTATGTCTTCCTCTGATTTTGAACTTGTCCAGTTTGCCGTCTGCGCACGTGATGAGCTTGTCCATTCGGGTCAGCAGATAGCCAATGTTTTGGCAGCCGCTTTCGGTGCCATCGACCCATGCAATCGTGTCCCCTCGAATAGCTTTGCTTTTGTTTAGTTTGTGGCCCACTAACTGTCCATCCTGCATGTTGCCACTCTGATGGATGCGCTTCACCTCCTGCACAATGCGCTCTCCGATTCTGTCCCCTAGAAAATTGTCAACTATACACAAGCCGTAGGAGTTCATGCACGGGACGATGTATTGCAAGACTAGTTTGTGTGTGTTCAGTCGTTTGTGTTCTTTAGATTTTGCCCGGTTACTGCGGGGCTTCCTGAGCTCTCTGGGCAGCTCCATGCGTCCACTAGTTTGATCTGGACACCTGTGCGGATCATTTGTGATGGTTTGGTCTTCAGAGGTCTGGTCAGCAGCAGCCTGGTTTCCCTGATGTTCTGCCATCGAGTCGAATGCAGCAGAAGTGCCCCCCGCGAAAGGGGAGAGTCTGAGTACGTGAACACCATCACATGTGTCAAAGCTTAATTTAGAGCTTACACGAGCCTGGACAGAAAAGATTTGCACTGATGAAGAATAATTACTTCTTAGAGAAAAGCATGAATGTCAATGTCAAGAACAGTCATAACTCCTTGTCATGATGCATTAGTCGTTTATTTGATGTGTCAGTGTTTACATTTAGTCATTTAGCAGATGCTTTTATCCACAGCTACTTACAAATGAGGACAATAAAAGCAATAAAACTAACAAAAGAGCAATAATATATAAGTGCTATAACAAGTCTCAGTTAGCTTGTGCTAGTTATTTGTCTGAGCCATTAAAATGCTGTTATAATAATACAAATAATACTTTATTAATCATTTATTATTATTATTATTAGGAAAATCTGACCATATGTTCAAAGTTGACATGATCAGTGCAACAGATTTGTCTTTGTTTTGTTTTTGACCTTGAAACAGTGTAGAATCTCAAATATTTCTTCTTTATTTTAATCATGACTATGTTTTAAATATTAACTTTTAAAAGAGAGAGAGAGAGAGAGAGAGAGAGAGAGAGATCATAAAACACATTTCCAGATTTCCAGAAAAGATGTTCACTGATCAAAGATAATTACATTTTATATGTCCTGGAGGGGAAAGCATAAATGTGAATGGCAATAACGATAAGACTCATGTGCCACTGAGCCATTAAAATGCTGTTACAATAATTATTTATTTATGTTGCTGTTGTTATTGTTAAATAATAATAATAATAATAAAGATTCCATTATTAAGAAAATCTGCTTTACAAAGTTCACGATTATGGGACATTTTTTAAACCTTGAAATCGTGCAGAATCCAAAATATTTATTCTTTAGTTGTTGTTGTTTTTTTTATCATAACTTAAGGTTTAAAAGTTCAGAACAAATGAAAATACATTTCCAGATTTATGAAAAAAATAATCAGAATTTTCTTGTTAAACTAATAGTCATGTTGCAATAGTCACTCATGTAATGCGGAAGTGTCACTGAGCCATTAAAATGCTGTTATAATAATAATAATAATAATGTATTTATTTTTATTATTATTATTATTATTAATAAATATTCTATCATGAAGAAAATCTGAACTTTTTTTTGAAAAAGTTCATTTATATTAAAAGTTAAAAATAATAATAATAAAAAAATTTCAGAATATTTGGAAAAATTCTGATTTTTCCCAGAAGCTTTGCCAGTCATTCATCTTCAAATACACATACCCCAGTTAGTCAGAATTAGATTATCATCAAATCTCAGCTGTGTTTAATCATTTTTTTATGTTAACTGGAAGTCTATTTGCACTTCCTATTATGGTAATATGAATCATTCTTTTTTCTAGTTCTCACTGTGCAGTGCACAAGGGGTTAAATCTGATGTGGCTCTGAAATGGCTTGAAACACCACAGAATGCACGTTGATTTGCTAAAAATAGCACGGAAATAATTAAAGCCACATCACAGATGTGACGTTTGCACTGACCCAAATGACAGCTATCTGTTGGCTTTGATTTCTGCAGAGAGAAAGGTCAGAGTGAACCCACATGTTGCACAATGGAATATGATATGATGTTGTGATGTAAATTACCATTTCACATGTTACAACATCCACCAGTTCAACTCAGATTTTCCATGGGTAAGTTAGGTCAAATCAACACTATATGTGCATTAAATGCTTTTACAACTGTTTTGTATTTAAAGATAATGCATGCAGTCAATCCTGCACCTGATTGCTGTTTGGGTCCGACTAACAGTGTCTTTCTTGATTTGTGTTTATCTTTAAAGGAATAGATGAAAATTTACTGAACATGAACTCTCAGGCCATTCAAGATGCAGATGAGTTTGTTTCTTCATCAGAACAGATTTGAAGAAATTTAGGATTATATCCCCTTACTCGTCCATGGATCCTCTGCAGTGAATGGGTGCCGTCAGAATGAGAGCCCAAACAGCTGATAAAAACATCACAATAATCCACACAACTCCAGTCCATCAATTTAACATCTTGTGAAGTGAAAAGCTGCATGTTTGTAATAAATGTATCAAGGCATTTTAACTTTAAACCTGTCGCTCTCACATCAAAATCCACCAACATAATTGTTTTTGGAAAGTTTTAAACTTGTAAACAGTGCTTGATCGGTGCATATTTCTCTCCTGATTCACAGAAGATAGACTTTTTTCACTGAAGGAAGCAGTATTATGTACTGTGGACCATTTTAGACGGAAGCAGTGGTTTAAAGATAAAAACATCTTGATGATGGATTTGTTTCTTACAAACACAGCTTTTCACTTCACAAGATATTAACTGATGGCTTGGAGTGGTGTGGATTACTTGAGGATTATTGTGATGTTTTATCAGCTGTTTGGGCTCTCATTCTGACGGCACCCATTCACTGCAGAGGATCCACTGGTGAGCAAGTGAGTAATGCTAAATTTCTCCAAATCTAGGATGACCTGAGGGTGAGTAAATGTTCATTTTTTTGGTGAAGAGTTGAAAGTGCCATATAAGCTGAAGTGGATGTGTATGTACCAACAGCTAAACAGCTGAAACACTGCCTTGCCCAACAGAGCTTCTTCTTAGAACTGCAACTCTGGCAGGACATTGCTGTACATCTAGAGTGCAAACTCCAGACGACCCGTGATGGCGTACGTGAGAACACCCTCATCCTGTAGTTTAAAGTGTAACCAGCTGCTATTTTCATTTTGAGCTCATGCCAATGATATGAATCTGAGAGCTGGACATGATATGATTGGTTGCTGTGCAAAGCTGACTATAAACTAAACGGATTCATCCAGCTCTTCAGATCCACCTGTTTGGCAAAGATCAATATTTATCGATCAACTTGGTGAAGAAAACAAAGTGTCTCACAGAAACATACTGTGTATCGTGGGCTACCTACATCTTTGTTAACCCAGATAACCACTGTAAACAACTGATAAATATTATCCTCCTATTGAAATGTGGTTTGTATACGTGCTGAGACACGTAGTCATGCGCATATAATCCGTAATCACATCCGCTCGTGTTGTCCCAGCTCATAACAAATATGTTTTGAATATTTATAGCAAGCGGAAGAGAATAGGATTTTTTTATTTTTAAATGACAAATCTAACAGCCATCTTTTGGTCTAAGAAATGTTTATTCGTGCCAGTACTTGAAAAAAAAATTACATTTTAAAAATTGTTTTATATTAATATTTAATATTAATTTAATTAATAATCTTAAAATTGCCCTTGTAAGACTTCATACTATATCAGTCATGGTTTCCTTTTGGCCTTATTGTAGTATCAGTGTTAGTTCTTTATTATACTATGTTCTTTATTAGTATAGTTCTTTATTATACTTATACTATGTTAGTTTAAATTGAGAATTTATAGTAATTTTGTTATGTTTTTGTCATTTTTTTTAGTATTATATGGAAAGCACAAAGGGGACATAAATTATAATTTGAAATGGACTAAATCTTTATTACAAAACTATGTTGATCAGCTGATAATTTAGTTCATTAAATATCTTCAAGATCTTTTAATTCAGGCATACATTTTATTTCATAACTAGTTTTGTATTTCATAACTAATGGGAAGACAATAGCATCTGTTATTCATGTTAACGTTTACTTACTGATAAAATACATTCAAATTTACATACAACTGCATCAAAACTTCAGATAACAGAAGAAAAAAATTAAACATCCACATAAAAAATCACTTTCATACAACAAAATATGTTTAGCTCAAATGTCTCCGTTTTTCTCCGGCAGAAACACTGAGCATTTGCTGAATAAATGCCTCAAAGTCATACCAAACACCAAAGGTCAAGTCGATTAAAGAAAGAGTTTAAGCATTTTTTTTTTTTTCAGTTTATGAGCTGAGCAACCAGTTCTGAATTATCAACAATGACGTCACACATCAGTGCAGGTCATTATTTACTGCATGACTCACAAGGGTCTGATAAAACTAGATTTCCGGTGGTGACAAAAAACAGTATCAATAATTCATCAGTCCGCTATATGGCAAACCAAATCATTTCAGGTCAGCCAAAATAAATCTCTATAAAACTTTACAAATATGTATACAATTAAATATACACATTTATATAAAAAAATATTTATCATCTGAATAACCACTGTCATGAAACGAAACGAAGCATTATTTCAAAAAACAAAAAAGTCATACTATATATATATATATATATATATATATAAAGGATATATTTCTAGCAAGGGCAGTGTGTGCTTTTACAGTTGCAGACTGTGCTCTTCACACATAATTACACAATTAGACAGGCCTCTATCACACTCCTCAACGTTGGTCTGCTTCGACATACACGGGTGTCCTCGTTTGAAGTAAAGCACAGACATCGTGGTGAACAGTTCTAGAGCAGCTCGTTTTTCCCGGTCACCAGGTGGAGGTCGCGAGCATCCCGACGATCCCGGCTGATGGCGTCACTGGACCACTTCAAAATAGTGTAATATGGCCATTATGTGCTGAGGCATGAACACATAACCGGTGTAGACGGCCATCGCTGCCACCGTGATCAGGAGGGAATCTGATAGTCTTATTAAGGAAATTATGTTGCAGAAGGAAACAGGGGTTATTATAGTATACTACAACCATAAAATAAAAAAATACTACTTTATTTAGTTTAACTTGATGTACTGAAATACCTAAAACTGAAACAAAACTATATAGACATATAGAAAAACACAACAAACACAAAATTACCAAAACTTTAAAATGAAAATAAAAACAGAAAATATAAAAGTGAAACAGTTTAGAACATGAATAAAATCTCAATGCTACTTGCATAACACTAAAAGGAAACCATGACTGACATCTAGTGAATAGTTTTTTCCTTGGAGTGGAGTATTGCTTTAAAATGGAGCAATGAAATTATGAATAATTATAAAATGTTACCTGCTTTTTCCTACTTTTGGGCCTTTCTCAAATACAGTAATACACACACAATTTATACTGTAGATAAACATGAAGCATTTAAAATATAATCTTGATGAGAAGCAGAATTTAGCTACGTGTGTCCAAACTTTTGACTAGTACTGCATGTGTTCAAAATATCGTAAAATAATTCTCATAATGAATTGAATTTTATATTTTTTTAATTAACAGATTGCTAATAAATATAGATTTATTATATAGCTATAAGCACTATGTTTTTGCCAGATTAAAAAAAAAATATATAGTATAGCTGTAACATTTAAATGAATTTTACATTTTATCAGCAGGCTACAAACACATATATATTATTATATATTGTTGTTGTTACAAACACTGTATGTTAAACATGAAATATTTGCCAGCTTTAAATAAAAACACATTTAATTGAATTTTATATTTTCTCAGAAGAATATAAGAAAAACAAATATATTAAAGCAGCACTATATGTAACTTTGGGCGCTCTAGCGGTTAATAAACAGAACTGCACACATCCCGCGGAAGAACATTCCAACCGGAGCTACTTCTCTAAGTTTATGTCTCTGGCGATTCACGCAGATATGTGTTACTCCGCAGCGGCGACGACCCGACCAGGCTATAATAGTCCAACTATAAGTACTTATTATAAGTGTACCGTAGTGATTCGGAATAAGACAAAAACGCGGTTTGGAAGATGAATTCATGATGCAAATTTTGAACACAGAAAAAGTTACATAGTGCCGCTTTAAGGTTAGAAAGATTACAGATGTACAAGCCCTAAAACTAGTCAGTTGACATTACTCCGGTGACCACAGTAAAACATAGTTCTCATCACAGAAAAGGTGAATGAAGCAAGTGAAACTGCTCACACATTCCCACAGTCGTCTTCCTAGAAGAGACCTGAAAATCAGGCCATGTATATCAATTATTCTAATCTTAAACATCACGCCCACAAGAACCACGTTACATGACTCATTCAGTTCAAAACTACCCACCATTTAATTCTTCTGAACTTAAATATAATTACTCAAACACATATAACTCTATAAAGCAACTAAAACGAATCAGCTGTTGCGTAAAGAAGATGTAATAGATTTACGATCGGCACATCAGACTTCTAGTCAACGCTGGACGAAAATACAGACATTCATTCGTTCAAGTAAAGACATCATTTTAGTACATTATAACAATATTTAGTTAATCGTATGATACGACACACTTGAATAGTAAGGAATCAACCGGATACCTTACGTGGACCTAAGAACTCTTCCCAAATGTTGTTTCTTACACATAAAGCGCTGTATTTTACGGGGGAAAAAAGGATACTGAAGATAGTTCTCTCCCAGGGCTCCAACATATACAGAGCTGTTACGAGCACATATTGGTAATAAAACCAAGATAATTGTTTCCAGGCATCTCCTAACGCCATATTTTCAATCGGCTCGCGTTGGACCCACCGCTCCCTTCCGGTGCGGATCATAACAAAATAAAAGTCATGTGCTGGAAAAGAAATGGAGGGATTTTACGGAGTACCAAAATAAAAGATAACACGCTTCAGTAAACAGGTAATGCTTTAATATCGGCATACTTCACAAAGACGCCGCCATATTTGATAGGAATTTAATTTTCTATAAAATCAAAATGGAAACATTTATTCAAATGATACCGTTCACGTTCAGAGCACATTAAGTGCTAAATAAAAGCCTTTTTTCAGCAATATGTCACTTCTGTTTAATTTGAATCATTTCCATGTCCTCTACTGTGTATAAAAATACAACTTAATAAAAGGGAAGAACATATCTGAGAGGCAACAAAACAACTTTTATGCAAATATGAAATGTAATTTACAGAAAGTGGATCACATGAAAGTGTTTACATTTTACAACAACAGAATATAAATCAAATATAAAAACCCAATAAATAAAATTACACGTCTTGCCCTATTCCTTTCCCCAAAAAACTTCTCTCTCTCTCTCTCTCTCTCTCTCTCTCTCTCTCTCTCTCTCTCTCTCTCTCTCTCTCTCTCTCTCTCTCTCTCTCTCTCTCTCTCTCTCTCTCTCTCTCTCTCTCTCTCTCTCTCTCTCTCTCTCTCTCTCTATGTACTGTACAGCAAAGTTGCCTGGTGATGCACGTCACCAAAACATGTGGTTTGTATTTATAAGTCCAGTAAATGTCCTTAGCAGTGACTTGCTAGGATGTTGAAGAAATGATACACCTCATCTTTATCATACACTGCCACTTCAGTGGAGCATTCTGTGCACTTGACTGGGTGATATATCTCTTTTTCATCCATTCCTGCCAAGCGTGCATCAGTCAGACCTGCACTTGACTCCATTTCAGCCTCTGTGGATGTGGATGTGGTCTCCCGACGGGCCTTCTTTCTGTGCCGGTTCTGCTTTCGCTTATTGGTGGTTTTATAGCACAGCACTTCCTCTTTGTTGACTGTGCAGTTCATCACAAACATGGCTCTGTACTGCGTCCGATATCTCTCATGCCTGTGGGTTGAGAAGTCATTTAGACTTGGGAAATAATCTTCACAGACACTCACAGTGCAATATGAACTGAATGTGACCGTACCTCTGACAGTCCAGGCACAGGGTGGTCATACAGGCTGGACAGTTGAGGACAGCATCACTGCTTGGAACAGAAAAACTCCTCTCTCTCTCTCTCTCTCTCTCTCTCTCTCTCTCTCTCTATGTACTGTACAGCAAAGTTGCCTGGTGATGCACGTCACCAAAACATGTGGTTTGTATTTATAAGTCCAGTAAATGTCCTTAGCAGTGACTTGCTAGGATGTTGAAGAAATGATACACCTCATCTTTATCATACACTGCCACTTCAGTGGAGCATTCTGTGCACTTGACTGGGTGATATATCTCTTTTTCATCCATTCCTGCCAAGCGTGCATCAGTCAGACCTGCACTTGACTCCATTTCAGCCTCTGTGGATGTGGATGTGGTCTCCCGACGGGCCTTCTTTCTGTGCCGGTTCTGCTTTCGCTTATTGGTGGTTTTATAGCACAGCACTTCCTCTTTGTTGACTGTGCAGTTCATCACAAACATGGCTCTGTACTGCGTCCGATATCTCTCATGCCTGTGGGTTGAGAAGTCATTTAGACTTGGGAAATAATCTTCACAGACACTCACAGTGCAATATGAACTGAATGTGACCGTACCTCTGACAGTCCAGGCACAGGGTGGTCATACAGGCTGGACAGTTGAGGACAGCATCACTGCTTGGAACAGCGTGTGGTTTGTTTCTTCTGTTTGCTGATGGTGGCAGCCGCCTCGGATTTCTGTATCTGTATCAAAAAATGGAAATAAGCTATGAATGTCACAACCTTTTGTTATAACTCACATTTTTAAGTGACAAAAACCTACTCTTTTCTTTTTGCATCCACCCAAGCCTGGTCGCGATCATCCTCGTCTGGGTCGTATAACAGCTCATCATTTGTGAGAACAGAGCGCTGCTTCCTCCTCAGACCTTGAGAGCTGCCTGATACAGCACAGAAAACCATATTAACATAACTCATTTACCCTTTATTAAAACCATTTACCCACTACTCCGGGTGTGTGTTCCCTTCTGTGTGTGTGCACTTTGGATGGGTTAAATGCAGAGCACTAATTCCGAGTATGGGTCACCATACTTGGCCACATGTCACTTTCACTTCACTTCACTTTATTACGCTTCTTCACTACATTACACATTATCGTTAAACACAAAAACAGTCAAAACAAAAGCACGCTCATCACTCTTAAACTGCGTGCTCAGCAAAAAATATTGATAATGAAAACAAAAAAAGTCAGCATACCTAGGCTCCAAAAATACAAAAATGTAATAACAGACTATCACACACAATATACAGTGGGTACGGAAAGTATAATTAACAAATGATTTGAGCAAATGGCTGCAATATAACAAAGAGTGAAAAATTGAAGGGGGTCTGAATACTTTCCGTACCCACTGTAAATGTAAATCTAAAAACTAAAAATATATAAATATACACAGTATATCTAAAACTTCTGTTTTTTTTCTATTTATATATATATATATATATATATATATAAGCTCCAAAATAAATAAAAGCTAATTATAACAAATTAAACTTGAGGGGTTAATCAATTTATTTTGCAAGGTATTTAGAGAGTTAAGCCATTTCTTTTTTTTTAGGTGACTTAAGGACTAAAATTGAAATGGTCAAATGCCACAAAACTTGTATAAATAAAACTGACCTATAATCAAAATACTATTACAGAAAAATTCAAATCCTTTGCTTTGAATAAAAACACCAAACTTAATGTGACTATCAAAATCAGGTATTACATTGTTTGTAACTATTGATACATTCTGTCCCAAAAACGCTTGACAAAAATACAGCTGTAGAAAAGATGTTGCTCAGATTCTTTTTTTTTGACAAAATATATAAATAATACCATCTAAATTAAACCTTACTTTTAAAAGTTGACCACATGGATAGATATTCATTGTTTTGAACTAAACATCCTTTATGTAATTGTAACTTTGATGGTGTTCATTTTCAAAACCTTTTAAATAACAAATTATTTTAAGAGGAACGGAAAAAACTTGTTTTGTTATTCGTGATCTCAAAAGTTATCCATATTAGCAAATGATATTCTTGTTGTACAATAGACACATTTTTTTCCCCCTTGCTTTTCAAATAATTACCAGCTGTGCCATCTTCATCTGAGTCAAAGTAAATGCTGTCATACTCCGGAGTCTGTAGCTTGTTTGCTGTGGAAGTGCCGTCACTGGTCCCAGACCTTTGACCTGTACATTAAATATTACATTTGAGTTTATTTACTGTTATAAGTGTTACATTTAAATTGTAACACTGATAATTGCACGTGTTTTTGTGAAACCTTGAGCTGAAGATGCCATCCAGCTGCACTCCAGGCCCTTCATGGTGCTGCTGAGCTCTGCCTCCATCTCCTTCTCAAATAAAAGTTACGCCTTTCTTTGCGTGAACATTTGGGCGGCGTTATGCAAATCTTCCCACATAGTGATGTAGATATGTGGGGGCGTTAGAACGAGCCTTTTTAGGTAGGCGTGGTTGACTCTTAACTTTTATAAAGAATATCTCTTTGGATTTGAGACTTTAGTCTTTGCAACTTTACAGATCTTCTTTATGCACCAAGAGCTTGTAACACTCCAAAGAGAAAGGAAAACTTGAAATCGCATCATATTTTGCCAGTAAGCAAACACTGCCTTTATTTATTTAGTCCATTAATTCAAACCATCAGTTTTTCTGTTGACATTAAAAAAACTCTCACTTAAAGTAAACAGCATCATTTATTTTTTGTTATTTTCATGGTCATTTTATCAGCGTTTATGTCAGCATTCCTCCATCTGAATAAATGGAAGCTTTGGTCACATATTGTGAAAAAGAAAACAACATTCATATACAGTGCACTTAAAAAATGTCTGGAGAAAAAATGCATCCATGTATGATTTCTTTTTAACAATGTCATATTAATCTACATTTTAAGGCAAACATACTGAAGCATTATTTGTTAGGAATGAAAAAAAGAGAAACAAACTGCTTTGCAGAAAATGAGTCTGATTACGATGATCCATACCTTTACGATGAAAACGAACACATGTACAAGGCTTTGAGTGACCATACACTTTAATTGTAATAACAATCAGCTCAACTTGAACAAGATATCTGAGCAGCATCCACACACAGATCACCAAAACTAACTTTGAAGATTACAACGGAGAAAACAAAAACAAGCGAAACGAAACAAACGGGACGAAAACTGCCGAAACGAATATGACGTAGCGAATCCCATGGAAAACAATTAACAATTAAAAGTTAAAAATGTGTGATTAAATGAAGTCGTATATCTTGTGCTGTGTGGATCAGGTAATCTTCCACAGTGGACTGCCTCACTTTAGGGGGGGTTGTGGAGGGAATATGGTGTCTCTGGTAGTGGCAAGTATAGACGTCTCTTTAGACAAACTGACCCCAGGTATGTTCTCTCCTCCATCTTCCGAATGAAGACGAGACCAAAGCAGGGAAAGCCCTATATGGAGAACCTGGCTCCAGGACCTAAGTGTCCCCTTTCAGGACCCCCAGACAGCTCTGCAGCAATTGTAGATTCCCCTGGAGAGAGATATTAAAGCAATAAGCCCCAAGAAGCCGTGGTTTACAGTGAATTTATAACAGCTAAGGGGGTTTAATGCCCTTTAGCTGTTATAAATTTACTGTAAACCACGGCTTCACAGGGCTTATTGCTTTTATAAAACGGTTATTCTATATACGTAGTAAGGTTTCACAAAATAAAACAGAGCAAATAAAGTGTAATGATATAAATAAAAACAGTATTCTTCCACCAAACAATGTAGTTCCTCAGAATCAGTTGTGGTTGCAACAAAGTGGTTGCCGAGCAACACACAAACGTAAACAAAGGTGTATGTTTGTAGAGTAATTTACAACAGCTTCGAATGTGGCTCAGCCAATCAGAATCAAGGACCGGAACTATCCATTATATAAATTAGTAGGGATGTAACGATTAACCACGAGCCGGTTGAAAATCGATTCAAATATGTGACGATTCAAATCGGTTGAGATGCTAAACAAATCGCGATTCATTTAGGGGTAGGAGTTTATATGAATGTATGTCTGAGGGGTTAAAAACTGCTCATGTTGCATGTATGCAGCATCTTTGTTTGGATCATGATTAAAATGCAGTGGTTGCCTCTAATTTTAAAAGTAAAGAGCACAGACAAAGCCTTATTTTGTTTATATGAAGAGATTTCTTTTATTTGTGTTACTTATTTATATGATTTGGGGCTTGTTTTAATATGTTAATTTAGTTTTGTTATTTACATTTACATTCTATTTAAATTTTGTCATTTAGCAGACACTTTTATCCAAAGTGACTTACAAATGAGGACAATAGACGCAATCAAAACCAACAAAAGAGCAATAATATGCAAGTGCTATATTAGTATATTATTATAGTGTTATATTTCAATTTCACAAAGGAATGTGCAGCATTTTGTCCAAGCAATAATAAAAGGACACATTTAATTAATAATTGTCTTAAATCTAATTTTGTAAAAAATAAAATAAAATCGTGAATCGAATCGTGAGTTGAGTGAATCGTTACATCCCTATAAATTAGGAATAAACAATACGTGGATTTGACATCATTGAGAGTCAGAGTATAAAGTGAATGGAAACCTTGGCATGTTTGAGTTCCAGCTCGGCCAGTTCCACCAAGTTCTTTCTGAACGCTGCTACTCGCCGTGTCTTGAAATCTATCAGTTCTAAATGGAACACAAGCATTAATATTTAGTGAGCAAACAGCCGTTTAGCAGATGCTTTTATCCAAAGTGATTCCCAGTCATTTTAATAAACATACAACCTCCCTGGAGCAATCTGAGGTTAAATTAATATGCCACATAACAATTTAACATCGAGGTCATTTTCAAAAACGCATTTCTACATTAACACCTTGTCCAGACAAAATGATCTATCCAAATTAAAAGCAAAAGTAGAGTTGCACGATTTGGGGAATAAAACTTTAAAAGAAATGTGATTTTTTCTGATAAACAAAATTCAGATTGTGAAAAATGTAAAAGAAATTTTTTTTTTTAATTAAATAATCAACATGACTAATATATACAGTATATATATATATATGTGTGTGTTATTACTATTTTTATTGTAATTTATATTATGATTATTATTACTAAATAAAAAAACATTAAACAAATTAATATTTCTGTTGCAATATTTCACCATGAAATAAAAACATTGTATTTAAAAAGAAGAAGAAGAAGAATTTTATTACAGTATAACTTTAAAATTACAATACTAAGATTTTTGGCCATCTTACTTTTTAAAGCTTAAACAATCAAGTTTTTATTTGATGAAAATCTCAAGGAGCCTTTAAAATCAGTATGAAATGAAAAGTCACTTTCTGTTTTTTCTAAATGCATGTTATAGATCTAATTGTAAACAATTCATCCATACATATGTTTCATTTGTTAAAAAAATAAAATAAAATTCTAACCTTGTGATGTTTAATCAAAATGTTATAACTGGATATTCTAGTGAAAATGACAGACTTCTCCAATCATTTATTCTGATTAAACCCACTGCTGGAAACTTGCGTACTTCACTCTAAAATATGCTTTGCATATATTTCATTAAATCATAGCCTTTTGATAATAGCAATAGTAGATTTTGATAGTAGCAATTTGATAATAACATTAAGCAATATCACAATTTAAGTTTATTTCAGGTTTATTTGGATTATTCAGCCCTAGTGTAAAATGACACAATCAGAACCAATCAGTGAAGTCGGATTTTGGACCAATGACATATAACGGTGGGTGGAGCCAACTAGTGTGACATCTATTAAAACCAAGCAATCAACAAATGGCAATTGCCTGTGCCAGTTTAGAAGAAGAGCAAATTGTATTACATTGCGTCTGGTTAGGAAACGGCGTAAAATCAAGTATTTTTGTACTCCAATCACTTTGAATGATACACATGAAGTACCTTGTTTTGCAGATTCAGAGATTTTCTCAAACTTCTGACAGCACACTTGCTGTGTGGTTTCTGCTTGAAGGACGTCCTTGTTTTTAGCTCGGGCTTTATCCAGAGCTTTATTAGCGTTCTCATAATCAGCTAATGCTCTTCCTCGTCTGTACAGGAGGTCCTGTGGAAGAGATAATGCAGATTACAAAGAAAAAAAACACAATCTAAAAGCATTTTAAACTGGGTCAGGAAGCAATAACTATGAATAGTAGAAGATCAATCCTCTGCAACAAACAATCAATTCTGTATTAAACTGAATCTTAAGAGGTCACTGTTCCACTGTTTTGCTTTGGAAAGTCAGGACAGAATCACTTCTGTAGCTTAATTACATTGTATCCAGGGCTACAGCAACAAATCACTCGCTAATGTAGGAAAGCCCTCTAATGACCGGTTGCCAGTTCAACATGCTGACCACACGGCTCTACCTTAGCGGCTTGCGACTCTCTGAGGTAGTACTTCAACAAGTCGGCAAGTTTCAAATCCTCATCGGCCGCCACGCGCGCTTCAATTTTCTGCACAGGAAACAGAGTTTGAAAACAACTGAGAGGAAGAGGTGAGTGACTTTACAACCCCTAACTCTCTGATTCAGCTAATTCTGCCTTCTCTCCAAATGAACTCTTCTTCACTTTAGAGTAAGGCAGTCACAACATTTTTGAAAAGTAAAAGTAATTTTTATATACATTTTATTATGAACAATAAAGTGAAAAGACTGAAGCCAATGTCACATTTACTTTTATTTTACTTTACAATATGATCTCATTTATTAACATTAGTTAAGTACAGTGACATTCTCTAAAACTAAAACCATTAAAAATAGCTTTTTTTGGTAATTGAAATAAAGCTGAAATAAATTAATAAAAAACGTAAACTTAAAAACAAAAATATAAAAATTAGAAATGTTGCCTTGGCATCTAAATCAAATAATTTTAGGATGAAGTACTAAAATTAGTCAAACTAAAACAGAAATTAAAAAATGTAAAGCTAAATGGAAGTCATTTAAAAAAAACGAATAAATATGACAGAAGCACATAAAACTTTACAATGAAAAATGAAAAACGTCACAATATTAAATATATATAATTTGAAATATCTATAAAAAAATCAAAATCTAAAAATAAAAGCAAATTCAAAATTTAAATAAACATATGTAGTATATAAAAATGTACAAAAAAACACAAATTAACTTCTGTTTTTAACTTGAACTAACAATGAATACTAATACATTTAAAATGAAAAGTTGTATTTATTAATATTAATTTCACTGCACTGTAAAGTGAAACAAATAATAACTGTACTTTTATTAACTAACATTAACAAAAACTGATAAAAGCTGTAAATATGTTGTTCATTGTTAGTTAAACAATATATTTTATTATAAAATGTTACAATGTCATAATGTTTCTTAGTTTTAAATGTTCTATTATTTAAAAAAATATTTCCAGGTTTAAATTAGGGCTTTGACCACTTTATATTAAAAAGCATCTATGTTCAAATTATGTTATAAAACTGGAAGCACTTACCCGTGTTTTCTCAAACAGCTCTGATACTTTCAGGAAAAATCTGTTTATGAGGGAACAAAACAAAAAGCAAGTCAAAGATTTGACTCCATTCACACTGGGCCATACACAGAATGCATTTTTGCTTTGAAAAACGTGAGATGCTGGTAGTGGAATGGGAAAAAAACTCAAGGCCTCGACACATGCTTTTTAAAAGTTGAACGTATTGTAACTTGACTGCTGTGTTTTCACAATGCCATATCATACACAATATGCTGAAGCAGTCGTGAGACGCAAATGCAACAGTCAAACACGTCCATCTATAGCATGTGTTTACATGGACAAAAACTGAAAAGTGGTGGAGTGGAATGGAAACGTGTGGAGCTATATGGGAAACACTGTCGTACTTGCACAGATCTGTGGAGTCTTGGGTTCCTAAGGTGTACAGCGTGGAGGCGATTCTGTTGATATCATCCGCCGCACCTGAAACACACGTCCTGTTAGATCTCTAGACGAGGCAATGCTGTCAGGGTTTCACACATTCATTGACTCCGTGATGCAGCACTTAACAGCATTTCACAGCATTCTGCTTTTCCAGATCATGTTTCAGTGTTGTGCCAATAAGGGACACAAGGAAAAGACAAAACATTTGGCTCGGAATTGGACAGACACTTGATGCAAGAAAATGATGTGAATGACCAAAACAAATTTCTGAATTCATCTGCATTAATGGAAAGTGCTGCATTGAAATCTCTAAAATATTCAGATCATTTTACATAATACATTGCATGTCAT
Source organism: Sinocyclocheilus anshuiensis (assembly GCF_001515605.1). Lineage (NCBI taxonomy): Eukaryota > Metazoa > Chordata > Actinopteri > Cypriniformes > Cyprinidae > Sinocyclocheilus > Sinocyclocheilus anshuiensis. Next base: position 3,431,612 of record NW_015542408.1, on the reverse strand, counting down.
CAAATAGTTTTAAAAAGTCAACCGAGTCACCTGACATTCACTGGCTTCCTGACAAATTGTCCTACTAAGCAGTATTACTGTATGTACCGCCGCTAAATTTCCTGTTATCACTCCTAACAGAGAAAACCAACCTTTCCAGGCAAATTAATGATGAACACAAACAGAACCAAACACTGAAATATGATGAAATGTCCTCATCCCCACACGGCAAAACATGATGAGCTTATTTACAGTTCATAGCTTTGACACACTGAATAAAGTGTGAAATGAACCTTAGACGAGATGAACAGCACAATGCTGAAACAGCTTTGTTTCGTTTTAGGGGTATACCTGAAATGCTATTGGTAGAGGTACTACTGTCATTTAGCTTTATAACACACACTTCCTGTGACTGAAGAACTTTGACCTTGCCTTATCCTTGACGCTACATGGTCACGTGAGCCAGAAGCATTTACAAACGTGTGACAAATTCACCCATAAAAATAAGATATGGAAAAGAGAAACTTACTTTTGTGAGACCTGATCATTCGATCAGATTTGGCAGACGCATCTTTGACACGGTTGTGGTACTCTAAAAGGAATGTCTTCTCATGTTCAAAGAAATCATCAACATCCTGTTATAAAAAATAAATAAAAAGACTGTTCAGTAAAATGCAAAAATATGAAGTCAATCTCATGATGAAATAAATAATAGGATTTCAGGATGAAACATGTTTTGACAAGTTTTCAGGCAGTCTTAAATGAAAACTACTGTTCAATAGTTTGGGGTCAGTAAGATTTCATTTTTTTAAGAGATTAGTATGTTTAATCAGCAAGGATGCATTAAATTGATCAAACGTGACATTAAAATATTTATAATATATTACAGAAGGTTTCTATTTCAAATGAATGCTATTCTTTTGAAATTTTCAACCTGATTCATCAAAGAATCAGGAATCATGTTTCTTGAGCAGCGAATCAGAATATTAGAATGATTTCTCAAGGATCATAAGAAACTGAAGACTTAAGTAACGGCTGCTTGAAAATTCAGCTTTGCATCACAGGAATAAATTACATTTTAAAATATATTCAAAAAGAAAACATATTTGAAATTGTAATAACATTTCCCAATATTACTGTTTTACTGTGTGCTTTGATGCGCAAGTTCTTGCGACCCTAAACATTTGTACCATACCACTCTATTTTTGGTTTTGGCCATTGTGCATTCCACTACTAGCGAAGCGTTCACCAGGGAGTCATACCATCATTCAACCTACAGCTAAACACAAAGAAGCTCAAGCCAAAGTAAATCATTTCTCAAAAAGTTGGCTGATGTCATGGCCTCTCTCTCCACCCCCTAAAGCAGTCACATGACATGGGAAGGCGGCTACAGACTGAACTGACCTTCACTCCAGCCACAAGAACCCCATCTGCAGACTTCACCACGTTCTTGAAGAAATCCTCCAGCTTTTCCTTCTTGTTTTTCCCTCGTACACTCAGCTGTAATTGCAAGTGAAAAATCCAAGGGCAAATGAACAATTAAATGCTCAAATCTTTTTTCATTTCTACTGAGAATGACACTTGCATTTCTATATTTGTTTTGGTTTCAAAATATGTAATTAAATATTCTTCTGGTTTGCTTTGCACAATCTCATCTGCTGTTTGCACTGATGTCAGTCTTTTGGTTTGTGTACAAGTTTCAAATTAAAAAAAGAGAAAAATAATTAAAGGGTTAGTTCACCCAAAAATGAAAATTAGGCTGTAGAAAGTCATATACACCTAGGATGGTGAGTAAAACACAGCCTAATTTTCATTTTTGGGTGAACTAACCCTTTAAAGGAGATTTTAAGTAACATTTAACATTTTGAATTCATTGGGGATGAAATGAATGATTAAATTCATGATCAAATAATCTATATTCAATATATACAAAATTCATTGCCTGAAAAAAAAAAAACAATGGTTAAAATAAAGTAAATAATAACATGCATAATAATACATAAAAGCAATAATTAAAAACAATATTGTACTTGTGCTTACAATTTTCCAAACATTTTAGAACAATAATGTCAGAGTTAAAAATGGCACACTTACGTCTTGGTTGTACTCTAAGAAAACATGAAAGTTCAAGTCTTTGCGCAGGACCGGGTGGGCAGCAACACGGCACAGAAAGACCTCATGCATTGCCACGGTCTTCTTGAAGATGGCCAGATATTCACTGCAACACATTTTCATATTAGTAATAATGAAGTCGTGCAACTAGCAATGCACTAACAATCGATCAACTCACGCCTCCAGCTCCTGTTTCATCTTAGTGAACTCCTCCTTGGTCATAGATCCTTCACCTTCACCCAGCTTCTGAAGTTTCTCCCGAGATGCATCGAAATCTGGTTTCGGAGGAGCAGGAGGAATCTACAGGGAAAGTCTTTATGTTAGATATTCAAGTGGCATTATGACTCTCAAAACTGCCTTCAGAGGGGGCTGGTAATGAGACTCTGGGATTCATAATAGCAATCGCTCACACTGCTGTGCCTAATGCAAAGTGCTATAAATAATTCAGTCTTGCTTTGATGATATTGTAAATGGCAGTCAGTGCCGAGTATTAATCCGAGTATTTCAGATGAAACTATATTAAATCAGATAGCAAAAGACTTCTTCGATACTTAAAATAATGCAGACAATAAGCTAATGAAAATAGAGAACAGGACAGCAGGCCAAAAACACAGTAACACTGTGAAATATTTTTACAATTTAAAATAACAATTTTCTATTTTAATATATTTTAAGATGTCATTCATTCCTGTGGTCAAAGCTGAAATTTCAGCACGTTTCATTACAGCACGTCTTGAGTCACATGATCCTTCAGAAATCATTCTAATATGATGCTTTGCTGCTTTCTTATTATTATCAATGTTGAAAACAGTTGTGCAGATTAATATTTTAGTAAGACCTGCGATAGATTTTCCAAGATTCTAAAGAAAAGGAGGTTTAGAAGAACATTAATTGAAAAAAAAAAAAAACATTATAAATGTCTTTACTGTCACTTTTGATCAAATTGACGTATCCTCGCTGAATAAAAGGATTAATTTCTTTAAAATAAAAAACTTTAAACACCATGGATATGACATGGAAAACTAATAAAGCATATCGCACATCAATTTTGTCGGTTTACTCTTCTAGTTTAATAATAGTTTCAACCAATATATCCAGAATGGAAACTGCACCAAAGATCATTTCCTTTTTTCATGCACCTGAACTACAACAAAATGACATTTGTCATGCAACAGACCTTGTAATGCACACCAGGCCTATAAAAGGACATTAAGCAATGATTTCAGCCTTGGCAAGAGTGACTGGAACGTTTGCTCTCAAACACACATAATGAAGTAGTGTTTAAAAGAGAGTATGACCCATACAGTTCAAACAAGCATCCAGTGTAAAGCAAATTAAAGAATTGCATTACTAGCATAACTGCAAACAACTGGCCTGTGATTGCGATTAACAGGCAAGCTATCCGATACATCACTAACTTATACTATAATATGCAAAACACTTAACGGTACTTACAATATAACCTGCGTATTCTTCATTCTCCACAAATGAGTCGTGGAGCCAGATAAATTCTTCATGCTGTCTGACCACTGAAAATTCATTCTGCTTGAAATTAGGTAGAGTGCTCTGGAAAAAAACACAAAAAAAAAAACATAAATCATCACTTAATGAATGAATGCGGTAAACAACATGTGCATAAAGTAGATTTCGGAGGTAGGGCTGAAATTCTTAACACACAATCCTGGGAGTTTTTACTCATAGATGTTGTGTACCTTTGTATGGACGGTGAACTTGACCTTGTCTCTCTCGCTCAGAGCGTCTGAAATGTCCACCTGGAGTGTAGCGTCGGTTTGAAGATCCACATTCACTGCCCTTGGCTATTAAAATAATTGCATAAATACAGTGTAATTTAATAACATCAATAGCTCAAACAGTGAGGATCATGCTGCATCCATTTTTGAATATTACACAAAAAGTTTAAGTTTGATCTAATTACAAAACAGAATACATTTTGTTACATTTAAGTAGAAGACATGATATGACAAGCAGTGACCGCAGTGCCATATTCAATTTCTAACACTATTTTTCTCAGGAAAGATGGAATATTTGTATTTTCTAAAATTCATTTGTCAGAGTTATTAACAATGAAAAACGTTGAAACAATTGCACCTAAAATATACACTTTTCCTTATACAAATATATGCATTTATCCTAAAATCCTAAACGCTAAAAAAGTTAATGTCTAAGAAGTTATTCATCAACTACAATATAGATATAATAAATGCCAAATCTCATACAAAACAACACTGCACTGAAATGTTAAGCAGTTCTCATAATTTTGACAGTAAAATGATTATAATATTGAAAAATTATACAATCAAATATTACATAATTAAATTATGAGATTTTTTAAAACATTATCATATTAAACTATAAAAGAGTTTTGCAGTAATAAAATCTGTAGTAAATATTATATTTTGGTGGAAAGTAACTATGGTTAAAGTAAATGTCTGTTCATTTTCAATGCAACATTATTTTTAATTTTAAACATTATTTGAAATCCAGTTTTTCTATACAACCACATTCCTTACAAAACTGACAACATATCATGAAAGTAACAGGGTATTCTTAAAATTACCTTTTAGTACTACATACAGTAGCATGGTATACATTAAAATACCATGGCACTGCTACAGTACAGTATTTTTTTGTGAGGTATATCTAAATAAAAATAATCCAAGCATTAAAATTAGGAAACAATATATAGCAACATTGTTTCATTTGATGTTACATTACAAAGTAACACTGTCTCAACTTTTATACAGATAAGAATTAGTCACATAATTATGTAAAACAACAGTTTTTTAATACAGTAATATTCACCAGAGAATTTGCACAAATGCAAACATATAAACCTTCCGCTCGATGACAGCCTGACAGACACACCTCGCTCTGACAAGGTTATTTAACCAGCTAGATGAGTTCATGGTTAGTGGCACGATGTGGGTTCTTGCCCTAGTTTCTGGTATTGTCATCAGACTAGAGAGTCTGAGGCGAATCATTGTGCATCCGAGGGTTGGTGTGTGTGTGAGGTTTGTCAGGAGGAAGGGAACAGACGGACTCAAAGAAGACACACACACAGGGCCACAGTGACACCAGCAGTAACACACACGTCCTCCGACTACAAACACACACAACAAACATGCACAGCACACAGTAGGAGGACAGAGACAGAACAGAACAGAAATGAGGAAAGGGAAAAAAAAACTTACTCCTCTGTCCTCTTCCGAGAGGAAATCGGGACCATCGTCCAGCCCTTCTTGCTGTGGAGAGACACACAGAAAGATCAGAACGAACGGTCGGAGCGCAAAGAAGACAGATGTTCGTTATTACTCGACGCATCGGAGGAGTGTAGGTGTAAATAATAAGGGTGGAGGGAGTAAGAGAGAAAAGCACCCACCATCATGGCTGCTGCGGGTGGAGTATGAATGTGGCGGAGTGTGTGACGTCACTGGGCCAGGAGCTCTGAGAGGCGGAGTTAATAATAACTTTACAGTGAGAAGGGTCTAAATTCAAAGAGTAACCAAAAAACAAAATTTTGGGGGTTATACAAAAGTTTGGATATAAATATTCGTTAACAAAATTGGAAAAGTCAACCCAGAACGCTTTAGAATAAGCACAGTCCCAAAACAAATGATTGATTGTTTCTTCAGACTGAAGGCAAAAGGAGCATTTGGGGGAAATACTATTGTTAAATTTAGCAAGTTTATAATTTACCGGATAACAATTATGGATAATTTTGATAAGAGACTTCAACAACTTTATTAGATAAGAAGAATTTTTGTCGAAGAAGCCAAAACTCTTCCCATTCTATATCACTAAATATGTTATTCCAAAAACTCACACAAGCAGGTAAAGAAATCTGAGATCTATTAATAATTGAACGAATGTCTTTGTTTGACATGGTATTGAGAAGACTTTGGTCAACAAATAAGTTAGTGTTATCAAAAAGAGGAGAGTCTTAACGAACCTTTAGGGCCAGATTTTACTAAAGGTATAATACAATTGGGAATTGCACCAAACACAATGGGCCGAGCCTTCAAGTACAAACCGACAAACTGCTCAAGGTTTGCTCATTTATTAGCTTTTTTAGATATTATTATTATTATATAATTTTTATTGTTTGGCTTTACTCTTAATTTCATTGTTATCCATGTACGTCATGTAGATTTGTATTTACATATAGGCTATAAACATATTCCTTGTAAATCAGTTTGTAAGCATTGTTTTGTACTATATTAATAAAATAAATAACGGTTGTTATTATTATTGTTGTTGTTTTATTATTACTATTAGATTGAAATCTATATTATATTATAGGTTTGGCTTTACTCTTTTATTTTTCTTGTTATTTTATTATTCACATATTTTATGTATATTTGTCTCTACGCATACATGTAAGCAAAACATGGACTGTTTTTACTATATTATTAAAATAAATACCGTTTATTATTATTATTGTTATTATATTAATTTGAACATTATATAATATTTATTATATTATATGTTTGTTTTTTTCTTGTTATCTTATCATTCCGATGTTATGTAGGCCTATATTTGTATATACTCTTGTAAAGCACTTTGTAAACACTGTTTTTACTATATGGATAAAATAAATAACGTTTAATTATGATTATTTGTTATTCGATTGCAATTTATATATATTATATTCGGCTTAACTCTTTTAGGTTTCTTATTAATTTTCGAATTAATCAGATATGTCATGTATATTTGTATCTATCTACATATACATATAGGTTATAGGCTACATATTCCTATGTAAATAAATAAAATACATTATTATTATTAATATTATTATATTTGTAACTTCATTACAGTCTTATAAGTGAAATATTCACTAACAAAGTCTGTACAGAATAGGGGTCACTGCAACAATTGTCACCGATGTGTTTCTATGATTGTGTGTTGATGTGATTACTGACCACTAGAGGGTGACAAACTCACTTTAGTCACGGAGAGATCAACTGCTGATCTTCACCTGCTGCTGGTGGAGTGTGATGCTGTTCTTATGGAAACACCCCACTAATTAATTAGTTCAAGTCAGATGAGTTTGAAAGAATCCAGCACTACTGGATAATTATTTTTATGGCAAGAATCCAGATAATAGAATAATAATAATTTCTGCCGTGCCACACTGCAGCTCACCGCTTTGGCCCGTGTTATAGTTTGTGCATACTAGTAGACTTTAGGTAATGATCAGCCAATGGTCAAGTGTCAATTTTGGGCCTTTGGAAAACCTACCATCATAAAACGGTACACAGTGATTTCTGTACACCAAATGCTTGTCATTATAAAGTTAAAGAGCATATAAAATCATATAACCTTGTATTAATTGCACCGGCTCAGGACATCAAAACATGTTGAGAAATGATATACAGGCATCAACATCACAGACATGAGCATCATAATAACATATTGAGTAACTTTGTCCTCAAGTGAAATCTTGTGACCCTGTGACATGCAATAACACATTGATATGCCCTCATCAGGTCATGTTGCACTGCAATAGACACAACAAACCACTGCAACAATAACTGAACAAAAAGTTCAGTTAAAGGGGTCCTATTATGCTCTTTTACAAAGTCTTGATTTCACAAATCCCGGAAAATATGTGTTGTAGTCCAAACGAGTCGTTCGTTGTAGTTTTTAAAAAGTGATTTCTGTTAAATAAAATATCTCCTTTTGAAGTGGACTTTGAACTTTGTAACTTTGCAGATCTTTTTTATGCTCAAACAGCAACATTACAGACTAACTAAAGTTGAAAAAGTGAAAAAGCATAATAGGACCCCTTTAACTGAAATGGCAATGAAATATCTGTGAAAATGAAATAACTGCTGCTTCTGGCCAAAATGCCAGTTCATAGAACATAATAACCCTTCCTCTAGTGAAAAAGTCCGTCCCCTGTGGTCCTTTCACATCAAAATCCACCACCATATTTGTTTAAAACTGTTTTGGACTGTTTTCACTTGTAAATGGTGTTTATTTCTGTGCATATTTCCCTCCTGAATCTGGACTGGTATTTTAACATCTTAATGATGGATTTGTTTTTGTTTTTTTACAAACATGCAGATTTTTGCTTCTCAAGACATTAAGTGATGGACTGGAGTTGTGTGGATTACTTGTGATTTATCAGCTGTTTGGACTCTCATTCTGACGGCACCCATTCACTGCAGAGGATCCACTGGTGAGCAAGTGATGTACTGCTAAATCTGTTCCGATGAAGAAACAAACTCATCTACATCTGGCCTGAAGGTGAGTACATTTTCAGCAAATTTTCCTTTTTGGCTTAACTATTCCTTTAAACTCACAGATTTTCAGTTTAAATGAGAAGGAACAGCTAAGCTTGTTGACCGTATTCGTGAAATGTTTTTAACAACATGTTGCACATTCTCACATGCTTTGCAGCAGTAAGCTATCAATACTCTGAGCGCAGTGCACACACCCTTTCACTGCACAGAACCTACTGGAGAGCAAGGAGAGGTCATTTGTTTATTTTCAGCACACTTGTCCAGACACAGAGATTCAGGGCTTACATGAAAGGCACTTTGTTTCGTGCAGTGGTGGACATAAAAGCTCTGACTAATAAGTTGGCTATGTGAGCCCAAAGTAGATGCAACTTTTAAGATTGCAAGTAAATAAACATGTATTTTTCTTGCTGTCTGCATGGTGTCTTTTGAGTAGAGATTGCTCTATTGTTTGTCTGTAACAGTGCATGATTAGGCATCCTTGCCAACATATAATAATGGGTCTTTTTAATTTATTTTTTTAAATAAGAAATGTTTCTTGAGCACCAAATCAGCATATTAGAATGATTTCTGAAGGATCATGTGACACTGAAGACTGGAGTAATGATGACTGGAGTAAATATATTAAAACAGAAAACAGTTCTTTTAGATTGTAATAATATAATTAATATACTGATATAATAACATCAGTAATTTCACACTATTACTGTTTTCCTGTATTTTTTTATCAAATAAATGCAGCCTTGGTGAGAATAAGAGACTTCTTTCAAAAACTTTTAACAAATCTTAACGACCACAAACTTTTGAACAGTGGTGTGTAGTTAAGAAATGTTTGTGTGTGAGTTTATAATCAACCAAAATCATTTTCTGACAGATTAATATATCAACCAGGCCAATTAAAGGTCAATAACCTGTGTGTCAGTTCCAAAGTAATAATAAACATAAGTAAACAATATTTAAAAAAATATATGATGCATTTAGAATATAATTAATTTAATATTTTTTCTATTCTTTTCATTATTCATTATTAGTAATTTTGTGTATATATCATTTGCTATCAATGAACTGTATTATGTATATTTGCATTACATAGCCATCAGTCACCCTGCTCTCTAGATACTGTCATTTGCCCTTGTTAACCCCATTTCAGATGAATATCATATGATATCCAGGTCTTCACCCTCACAATGTGCCTACATGCACTGAGATCTAGTTTCATACCCACTACTAGAAATTTCCTAGAGGAGACTGCAGTGTGTTCATAACTAAACTATAATAAACAGCACAGATGAAGGCCAGTACTTTCCTTCCCTGAGAGTTTTATGTGAGGGGTTTGTAGGGATTAGATTTGTAACAATCTACACATTGTATTTTAAAACGGTCTGTGATATTTGAGAGCAGCCCCGTGTTTTTCACTGAAACAGAGACCTTCCTTTCATTCGTGCTACTTCACTGAAGAGTGAAAACCGCTCTTTATAACCGCTGCCCAGCCTGTCCACCAGCGTCCCTTTTTGTAGCTCTTTGGAAGCATGTTCAGTTTTGCCATTTGTGCACAACGATGACAAGACACAAAAGCATGCTGGCCATAAATAGCGCCGAGCAGCAGAGGATTGCTCCCTGCCTGCGGATCAAATTCTCCAAAGGGAAAAGCAGCCACTGGCCTCAAGCCCAGATCTACTGCAAGACCACGCTCATAGAAACCGCCTGGCCTGTAAGAAGTAGTGAAGGAGGCTGGGCTGCTCATTTTAACTGTACTAAGTGCTGCCCTCAATCTAAAGATGTATGTATATGATTTTCTATAAGTGAGTTCAACACTTTACTTGATTGTAGGGATATGCCGGTATCAAATTTTCATGTTGCGATTAATTGCTAATGCTTTTATCACGGTATACGGTATTATCACGGTATTGAAATTTAGTTTTAAAAAAGTGCTGTCATAATACAGTATAACAGGTTTAATAACTTTTTTCTTATAACAAAAATAACTGAACATTTAAATGCAATAAAGCAATACAGAAAAATGTATAAAGCTAAAAGTTTTACACAGATTAAAGTAGAAGAGCCCACGATAACAATATCGTGCATATTCATTACCGTGATATATCGCATGACCGAATACCGGCACAAGTCTACTTGATTGGTATGCTAGAATCAGAATGCCTAAAAAAGCTTAACCAAACACTAACAAACCATTCAATAACTAGAAAATTAAAGTTTGTCAAGTATAGTAAAGTTTGTTCAATATAGCCTAAAGCAGAATTAAAAAGTCTTTAAGTTTGTATTGACCTTACATACTTCTATATCTATAGAGCATTAAGGGATAGATAGATAGATAGATAGATAGATAGGACAGAATGATAGACAGACAGACACAGATAGATAGATAGATCGATAGATAGGACAGAATGATTGATAGACAGACAGATCGACAGACAGACAGATAGATAGACAGACAGACAGATATAGATAGGACAGAATGATAGATAGATAGATAGCTAGATAGACAGACAGACAGACAGATAGATAGACAGACATAGATAGGACAGAATGATTGATTGATAGATAGCTAGACAGACAGACAGACAGACAGACAGACAGACAGACAGACAGACAGACAGATAGATAGATAGATATAGATAGATGACAGAACGATGGATGGATGGATAGATAGATGATAGTCTTTAAGAGTTAGCCTTGACTCAGAACATTAAAAAAGTTACGTATACTATAATAAATTATATTATAATAAATAATAATGATAAAATAAAGTTAATAAATATGAAATATTTTTCATTAAACAACTCCTTCAATGAAGGTGGTTCTGAAGTAAACCCAGCTCAGAACATCATCACGTCTCACACCCTGTTAAAATCAGCCACCGTTTAACTGAGCCAAGAATTCTGCCACAAGCTTTTATTTCAGTGGCACCTTCCTCGATCTCAAAAACAATGTTTCACTTCAGGCTGCAAATATTGCCAACTTTACAGATAATATTGTGTTTTCATGTAGTGTTAAAAAAAGAAAAATCATTCCAAGCAGCTCGGCTTCACGTTCAGAGGTGCGTTTGAATCACAGGCTGCAGTGGAAGAGTTCAGAACCCATCTGTTTATGTCCATATGTGTAACAGGAATGAAAACTGTGGTAACTCCTATTCCGGGCTGACACACACACAAATTCCATAGTCCTCCTTCAACTGGTAGTGTAAAAACCAAAAGTGCTTCATTTATCTGCATAGACTTAATGTGTTCGCCATGTCAAATGAGCCAGATTAGGTAGAAGACTTCAAATAAATAGTTTCAAATGTGTAAAGTGCTTGTCACTGGTTAACGCATAGCTGTGAGGAATTAACGTACAGCATTCTCATGTAGTTCTCTTAAAGCATAATAGAATATCTCAGCGAATATCAACTCTTAGTATCTGATCATCCGAGCTTTCTACTGTCGTTTGGCAAAACACAAAGAGGGAGACAGAAAGTTCTTTGGGGATGTATAAAAGCTAACTGCAAAAGTAAGCTAGCATTCAGCTGGTAGATTTTTTCTTACATATGTTAATGAGAGACACATACTGGTTATATATTAGTTATTTGGTGTCATAGCAATGTATTGAACAATCATCACTCAGGACCCAGCATCCAGATACTATCTGTTTTATAAAGACGCATTATGGGTATTATTAGTGAATATGACTGTACTCACCTGTAAACTTCTTCTTAATTGCATCTTTTGAGCTAGCATAAATCATCTTGCTTTTTAACGGCGCACCTTCAGGGGCCCTGTAATCAAAAACATCAATGCTGAGTACACATGCGGACAAAGAAAAATTAATTGACTTGTGTATTTTGTGTATAGCAGAACTGAAAAGCAACAAACAGCAAGGTTATTATTATTATTAACTGAAGCTTTTAAAACTATATTTCCATCAATTAAAATAAAAATAATTAATTAAAAAAATAATTATGTTGGATGGTCTGGTTTAATTAAATTCGGAAGCCTGATGTTAAACTATCAGTGCATTCTAAAAAAAAAAAACACCAACAAAAAACACAATTCAACCAGTTAGACAAGTTTACTTCTTGTATGTGTTGCTATAGACAGATCAAACAAGTCATAAGAAATAAAAAATGGAACTAATACTTAAAATAATAAAAAAAAACATTTATAGTGCTTTTCCAAAGATACAAATTTAATAAAACCAATTGAAGAACAATTCAAACTACCTAAACTAAAATCAAAATTCCAATAAAATGCATAAATAAATGCATAAAAAATAAATGCATAAATAAATTAATAAATGCATATAATAAAAAATGCATAAATAAGTAAATAAATAAATACAATAAAAAAACAAAAAATGTATCTGTTATTATTAAGGTTGCAAAGGGGCGGAAAATTTCCAAAACATCTTGGAAAGTTTCCAGAAATTTACCAGAAATTTTACGCCCCTTTGCAATCCTAATAATTATCTTGCCAGTCAGACTACATACCAAAATATGAATACCAAGTCTTCTTTCTTGGACTCTTTAGTTTCATAAGTGGCATCGTATAAGCCGTATCTGCAGTCGTTGAGAGGTAGGAGCTTCACGAAGCAGGCGTAGGGGTCATCGACAGTGTCTCCAATGTCTCCGACTAAGATATGCTTGCCCTCTTCTACGACGATCTTCTTCTTGTCATCGCTGAGGCAGAACAGCACTGCCTTTTTGCGCTTTTTCACCTCGTCTGAAGACGAGGACTTCCGTACTTTCATGTCATTGAAGACTTTGATGACTTCATCACTGACTGTGACACCAGAGGCCTGCGATGAGGATGGGATTGAGATAAGTACAGACAGCTGATACGAAAACAGCACTTCTAACAACCATAGTAAAAAATAACAACTGTATGAATCCTCCAGATAATATTAGAGATCTGGATCACCTCACTGGCATAGCCAGCTGGTCTGTCACTACAGTTCAAATCTCTCACTCCCGGTCCAAAATGGAGTCATAGTGGGGTGCCTGGGCCACAATACAACTATGAGAGCTCCTCCTGGGACTTTTTAAAGACATTTGGATTCATGATCAATGACACTTCGCCCTCAACACAAATGAGGCCCTTCGAAGTTTGAACAGTGCATTAATCCATTGAAACAAAACAGTGATTAATGTCAAATGAACATTACTACTCGCATGCCATTTTAAAATGTATTCCTCAAACCTCACTGGTAACTTATTACCATGTATTTTTATTTTTCTCCTAGCAACTGACTAGTACCTACTTTTACTGGCAATTATTCATGATATCACTTATTTGATATTATTAGAGGATTAAAATTAAATATTGGAGGAATAAAATTGGATATTAGTAAGATGATTACTATAGATTCAGATAAGAATTTAATTAGATATTAGTACTACTTATTCTTTGGATACCATCAACTACTCCAATTGCACTTAAATAAATAAATAAATCTTACTTGCTTGTATTTGTCTTGTTTACCAGTACAAATATTAAAAACAATTTTAAATTATAAGCAAAAATTAGTATTATTGAAATTTAAAAAATACGATAGACGAGGACTTCCGTACTTTCATGTCATTGAAGACTTTGATGACTTCATCACTGACTGTGACACCAGAGGCCTGCGATGAGGATGGGATTGAGATAAGTACAGACAGCTGATACGAAAACAGCACTTCTAACAACCATAGTAAAAAATAACAACTGTATGAATCCTCCAGATAATATTAGAGATCTGGATCACCTCACTGGCATAGCCAGCTGGTCTGTCACTACAGTTCAAATCTCTCACTCCCGGTCCAAAATGGAGTCATAGTGGGGTGCCTGGGCCACAATACAACTATGAGAGCTCCTCCTGGGACTTTTTAAAGACATTTGGATTCATGATCAATGACACTTCGCCCTCAACACAAATGAGGCCCTTCGAAGTTTGAACAGTGCATTAATCCATTGAAACAAAACAGTGATTAATGTCAAATGAACATTACTACTCGCATGCCATTTTAAAATGTATTCCTCAAACCTCACTGGTAACTTATTACCATGTATTTTTATTTTTCTCCTAGCAACTGACTAGTACCTACTTTTACTGGCAATTATTCATGATATCACTTATTTGATATTATTAGAGGATTAAAATTAAATATTGGAGGAATAAAATTGGATATTAGTAAGATGATTACTATAGATTCAGATAAGAATTTAATTAGATATTAGTACTACTTATTCTTTGGATACCATCAACTACTCCAATTGCACTTAAATAAATAAATAAATCTTACTTGCTTGTATTTGTCTTGTTTACCAGTACAAATATTAAAAACAATTTTAAATTATAAGCAAAAATTAGTATTATTGAAATTTAAAAAATACGATTTTTTTTTTTTTTTTAGAAAAAACTCAAATAATTAATAGATAGTAATATATAAACCATATAAATAATAAACAAAATAATATCAACCTAGTTTCTTACTAGTGTCTTTTATTGGATATAAGCAGCATCTGATTTTTCTTTACTTTTTAGAATAATTTATTTTGTACTTATTTATGTCTAGAACAATGGCTACTTGATAGTGTTTTGCTTTTTTTACAAACAACTATTATAAGTTACAATTACTATACATACTAGTAACAAAATAATGACTACTGACTATTAAAGTACTGCTAAACATGAGGTTAGTAGTTAGAAAAAGTACTGAATAGGTAATATTATTTAATTAAGTATTTAGTGCATTTTTCATATATTCAATATTGATTAAACAAGTAGTGTCAACTCTTGTAATAGTTACTAGTATCGAAAGTACTAGTTAGTGTGAAGTAGTTAACAGTAAGTTAATAGGCAGTCATGGCGCAGGCGCACAGACGCGCTCTGAGCAGCTGGTGTGGAGCTCCGACTCTCTCACTCACACTATGGCCACTAAATCCTACTGAATCAAGAACAAGTAGCCGAATTCACTTCCCAGGACGCACATTAGGCATCTGACAGCAACAAACAGCTCGTTCTGATCTAAGTATTATCGTATGAGTCCATCCGTTCAAGTCCCGATGATTTATTTCTCCAGCACCCGTGAGAAAAAGTTGGAGAGGCGCGCGCTCAGAGTGATTAAAGCACCGGCTAAAATTAGCTTAAAATGGCCGCCTCGGGCTACAGGCCTGAGATATAGATTCATATCAAACTAAAACCGATGTTGGTAACCACAAAATCAACTTAGAGCCGGATAGAGCTTTATATTCTTTAACCGGAGCGCATACAATCACGGACCTCGCGACAGCGCCACATTACATATCCTGCCGGAGCTGAAAACGTGACAGTTACCGATCAAAAGTTTGACAGAAAGAGTTTCAAAATAACATTATACCATCTGTTATGAATTAAGAATGAACGATGTGTGAGAGAAGACCTATGCTTACCATGCTGTCCGACGAAATGAATCAATGAACGATTATTTTCTTGGTACTTCTATCTGGGAATGTGAACAGCCGAGACAGTGCGAGTGTGTGTGAGAGAGAGAGAAATCACTGCACAGCCGCAGTGAAGGGCTGATCTAGCACATGCACTGTCATTGGGACACTTGGAAATGAAGCGGACAAATATGTGCCACACATTTGAATTACAACTTGGCATAATAATGTTTAAAACAATAACTTAAATGTACTGAAAATATGACGTTACCTGTCTAACAAACTTTTAAGTCATGAACAGTACATAAGACATTTGACTTCGAATAAGAGCAATATCTAGCAATTGTTATATTTGAGACCAGATAATAATATTCATCATATCCGTTCATGACTAAATTACCTTATTCATTAGAAGTTGAAGGCACATGAGCTGATGATTTGTTATAAACTTTAAAATACCCGTATGCAACGTTATACAGTGTACACATTTTAAATGGATAAAGCCAAGATTAATTTTTTCTTCACTTAAAGTGCACCTAACTCCAAACGTATACAATTTATGCATAACTGAAAATCAGTGATGAAAACAAGTGGTCAAGCCAAATATTAACAAAATTTATTTTACATACAGAAAAAAAGATTTACACATCAGGTAAAATTAATCTTGAGACCCATGAGAGGAAAACTGATTCATACAGCTTTCTGATGGAGAGACACAACCTATAAAGACAATTTTATAAATAAAGCAAGCAAATTATACCCAAATCTAAATAAATACCAAAAACTGTAAATGGAAGCAACAAAATGGGATGATTTGGTTTCTACGTAGTGTTTATGCAAGCTAGGGACCTGAACAAAAGAACTGAGTTTATTTTTACAACTATTCACAACTACAAAACAGAAATTCTATTGGTTCCTTTGAGCTGCGAGACTTAATTTGTCAAAATGGAGACTCCGGTCTATAAAAATCTATACAAAATAGTAGTCTAGAAATGCAGTTGAGGTACAAAAAAACCCCCCAATATGCACCATTTTGAAATTGCAGACAAAAACAATGCTTTTTGTCCCGAGTTAATACGTGAACACAAAAATAACTTGTCAGAAAACAGTGCAAATATTTTTTTTCTTTACAGCACAGTTGTTTTTCCTTTCTCCTGCTAGTGAAGGACTTATACTTTGCTCCATAGGATTAAAGGCCGATTTATAGTCCTGTCACTAGCTGTGAAGATAAATTCCGCTTGATATCCGGCTGCTTGAGTGCCGTTTTGCTTGCACACTGAACATTGCAAATAAAACTGTGAACAAGAGCTAGGTAGAATTTTTAATGAGTCACACCACACTGGAATGTTCATGAACATTCCACAAATGCCACGGAACAACATAATTAGACAGCGGATTATGAACTGGCCTTCATTCTGAGCCAGTTGGTGTATTTGTGTGGAAGACAGGCTTTTGTTTACATCCGTGGCTGTTTCTGTGGAGGGGTCATGCGTTCAGCCAGGCCGAGTCTCTGAAGCTCAGAATGGAAGAAGGCCTGGAGCCGCAGACCGGCCTTTGCTTCGTTGGTGTTACTTGGGTTGTACTCCAGACAGTTGGAAAACATGAGCTCCACATCCTTAATATACTCCGCTATGAGATTAATAACACAAAAGAAACTACATTTAGCAATGATTCATGTTGTGCGACTCTATCAAGCTATTAAAGTGGTTTAGATACGGTTCACTCTAAATTATGTCTTGATATACTCAAGTGGATATTTCAACTTGTTTAAAAAGAAAAAAACTTCAACCTTCAATTCTTACCAGCAGTTTGGTATTCACAGTTGTTGACCTTTTCCCTGATTGTGCTCAAGGCGATGGGTTTTTTGATTATGTCATAGTAATCGGGCACCTGGAAAAATGTGTGCAATAAAAGTAGTAATTAAAACCATGAAAATAATGCCTCGGTGCAAAACTGGGATAGTGAGATGTCACAGAACAACTGCACAGATTATTTAGGAGTACAGCTGGTCGTAAAGTAACCATGAATGGGAGCTCCATGGCCTTGTTACAGAGAGGTATAAGTGTGTACTTCTAAATGCACTACCTGAGTTCTAGACACCAGTTTCTTGAAGGGCCAGCTGTCCTCGTGTCTGACCAGGTCCACAGTGAGCAGCTCACAGGCTGACAGCTCGTGTACGCCTAAGTTTCTCACTGAGCTTCGACGGTTGGATGAAGTGGTGGTTGGAGCCAAGACGATCTTGGCTTTTGGGGAGACCTCTGCTGGAGAAATAGTGGCAAACCAAAATACATGTGAACAAGAAGTCTTAGAGAAAATGAAACCGGAAAAACAACAGGTGTCTGCATTCAGTTAAATATCAAGTATGCCATTTTTTCAGTGTCATTTTCTTCAATCCAAGCCTAATATAAAATTTAGGGAAAAAACATTGGCATTTACATGGAATTTTGTTCCATTTGTTCCCTTTTTTCATACTGTATCCTATAAAACCTTTTTTCTGTCACAAGATAAAAATGGCAATCATGTCTTTTTATCTCACAATTGTGACTTTTACTCAAATCTTAGTTTTTATCTCTAATTATTTTTTTTGCAAAAAAAAAAAAAAAAAGAGAACAAGTCAGAATTGTGAGACAAAAAGTCTCAATTAGCTTTTTTATTTTTCATTATGTTCCTAAACAAGGAAAAAAAGTAATGACTTTCTCAGAATTCTGACATTTGTAAATTGCGAGATGTAAATAGTTTATAACTTGCGATTGAGAGACAAACTCTCAATTCTAATAAAAAGTCAGAATTGTTGCATATAAACTTGCAATTTCATGAAAAGTAGTCCAAATTGTGAGATTACCATTTTTATTTTTATTCCATGCCAGAAATAAAATTGTGAGATGTACACATACAATTGTGAGTAAATTTTATTTTGCATTCTGTGGCGGAAACAAGCTTCCAGAGTATCCTACTTTGATGTGATGCAGTAAATTAAATTTCCTTTATGTTAATCAGATTTTTTTTTTTGAGTGAATTGACTGATACTCCTTACCAGTAATGGGTCTCTTCCTAGAGTCTGTATTTTCTGCTGCAGGACTGGACTGGTTGGATTTGGCTGTTGTACCATCGGCGGGCACCTCTAGACTAAGACGAGCACTGGAGCGGCTTCCTGCCCGGGGAGGGGGTTTGCCATTAGACACCGGGGTAGACTTCTTCCCTGAGTTTTTGGAGCCTCCTTTATTAGTAGCAGGCTGGCTCTGTTTGGGTGTGCTCTGCTGCGAGCGAGGCATGGAATGACTTGATTCGGCCTGTTTTGATCTGGTGTTCAAACGACCTCCTTTATTGCTCTGGAGAGGAAGTTTGACAGGAGCCTTCTTGGACACACTGTTAAATAAATGAGAAAAAAGAAAACAACTTTCACAATATCCTTCTGCATGAAATGAGTAAACCGGCAAGAAAAACGATCAAAATAAAAAAAAGCCAAGTCCACTAACTCTTCCTCCTCTGACTGTTCTTCTTCCGACTCAACTTCTTCCTCTTCTGATTCTTCTTCCTCTTGTTCAGACTCCTCCTCTTCCTCCATATCTTCTTCAGAGTCAATAGAGGAACGCTGACGTGAGTTGATTCTGTGGGAGCGCTGTTTGGGACGGCACTCAGGGCAGAACCAGTCTTCAGAAGGAACAGCCTGTAAAACAAATTAAGGAAGATCAAAACTTTCGTCTTAAACTCAGAAGTTTAAGAGATTTTCTATTTACCAATAAATATACAATCATTTATTAACAGATTGCTGATATACATGTCTATTTTCCTTTCCTTTTTTTGTCCTTGGCTGCATGTGTTAGTTTATACGTACACACTTTACGTCTGCATGGCAAGTCAGGGTTTATGAAAAAGAACAGTTAATAAGGTGTCCACTAAATAAAACCTTCCAAAAACTATGGTTCTCACCTTCAGTTTTGGCCGAACACAGAAGATGTGATAGCCTCTGTCACAGGCGTCACATAGAAGCATGTTCTCAGCGTCTCCTTTCCTACGGCACACCTTACAACGGGCATTGAGGATGGATTTGGCCCAGACTACACTGCGCTCAAGTGTGGAGAGATGCAGGAAGACCTGCGACAAGCTGGAGCAGGCCAACAAAGACTCACGCCAGCGTTCTTGCACAGTCTTCACCTGCCGCCCACTTTCACTGCCATCTGTTGAGGAAAACCGGTTTAGTAATGATAATTTAAACCAACATGTGCTTAAAGAGAAAACACTTTCAGTTTTTTGGTAAACAAATCTTACCATCTTTCTCACTCGACTGGTCGTCATCTTTCTTTTTATCCTTTTTCTTCAACTTCTGGTCTTTCTTGGCATCATCATCACCTGATTAAAAACAAAACATTCAGAAATAAGAGCCTGTGGATTAATCAATTCAAAAATGAAACAAAAACATGTTCCTACAAACAAAATTATCCATATAGTTTTCAGGAACACACACTTAAGCCGCCTTTCCACGGTCTCCAACATTTGAATACGATTGTCGCATTCCTCCCCCTAGTGGCAGTCGCACAGAACTTTCAACTTACCTCAGCTTATTCACCATGGTAAAATGAACGATTTGAATTAATATAATGAATGTATGAATATATCCATACAAAACAACCACCAAATAAAAACACTGTAGTTTTTAGTAGGTTTTATGGGGAAAATCAACGTTAATAATGATTTAATAATGATAAAATAATTATTTCTGCCATAATTATTCTAAACCACCATTTTACAGAAATGGTGCTTACAGAATAACGTTAAAATGGAAAAATATTGGTAATTCTAACCTCGCACTCAGTTTTGATTAGAATACATCACATCCGGTTGGGCGGCTGCATACGGTCTAGCTGCAGAAGTTCAAATATTTGAATGCATCCGAAGCTCAAATCAGATCTGAAATTTCCGCATATGCATATGACTGGAGTTCCACGCAGCTCCCGCACAACTCTACATTGGAAATGAATGACTTCCGGTCTATCACTTGTCATTTGTCAGAGGTAGTGGAAAGGCAGATTTATACCCTCAAAGTTTCAGAAGAACCATAGAAGTAACAGATCTTACCTAGCGGAGCTTTCAGGAACTTGCGCTCTATGCCCTGCTCTATCTGTGCAAGAGCCTGTGCCAAAAAGTGGACAATGTTACTGACAGGCTGTGGTGTGCTCACAGTAGTGGACGTGGCACTCTGACCCTCTGCCTTCAATTCTTGCAGCCTAAAAACAAGAAAAACACCATCAATTCACACAATCGCACACACTACTGCAAATTCTGTTAGCTTGTAGGAGTATCAGACTCTGTTTGAACACACAAATAAAAATACACAGGTAACAGATATTAAAGTGAAATAACCTGTCTTTGACTCTGACGTGATTCTCATCAATTTCCATCGGCTCCTCTTCTTCGTTGGTCAGCCCGTTCTCTTTAGACTCAGAATTTAGCAGTTCATAGTTCCCGTTTTCCAGTGCGGCTCTCCATGAGTTTCTGTCCATCACCTTTTCAGGGTAAAGAGGGGAAAAAAAAAGGAAGGGGAAAAAAAGTCAGGTTACCATTAACAAAGATCCAGATCAAGCCACATCACTATAAGAAATACAATATTTACAGCTATGGAATGTGGTCGACACAATCAACATACTTTAATTGCCCCCAGAGTTCCCTGATAGATGCGGTCCTCAATATCCAGTAGTAGATCTCTGAGACGATTCTCCATGAAGCGCTCAGCAGGTACAGTGCTTTGTGGGTAAGATGGGCCAGGTTTTGGCTTTAAAGTACTTCCTTTGGTCTCTGGCAGAGATTCATCTGCATAATAAATTAAATATAGTACAGTTTGAAAAAAAATGTATAATTCATTTTTTTCTATTATGCTCATCAAGGCTGCATTTATTTGATCAAAAATATAGCAAGAGAAATATTGTTAAATATAAAGAAAATTATTTTAAATTGTAATAATATTTTAAAATGCTATTTATTCTTGAGATGACAAAGCTGAATTTTCAGCAGCCATTACTTCAGTCTTCAGTGATCCTTCAGAAATCATTCTAACATGCTGATTTGGTGCTCCGGTATCATCAATAATTACTGATTATCATTTATTAATGGTTCAATTATTAAAATGATCATACTCCTCTGCAACAGACATCGGTATCAAAAAAAGTCACAGGCACTAAACCCATATTTAAAAATCAAATGTAACATTACTTAGGAACCTGGCTCCCACAGTACCTGAGTGATAGTACCGCTGAGCAGCTTTGCTATCCATCAGTTGAACAATTCGCTCCTTCTCCTGCAGCAAAGTCTCTTTAAGGCTGCTCTCTCTGCGTCCACGAGGGTTCAGAGCCTCTATGAGCTGCTCCACCTCCTCAGGTGTGCTGTAGAAGAACCACTGATTGGGCCGGTTGACTGGCGGCGAGGTGTTCTGGACCAGCACCGGCTCCTCAGTGGTGGCATCTGTCTTAACTGGGCTCTTGGCTGAGAAAAGCTCTTCTATTTTGGGTTCGGGAGTAGGACGGGGCTCTAGCATGTCCTCTGTCAGGCCAAAGAAGTCCTCCTCGACAAACAGTGCCCCAGCAGAAGGGAAAATCCAGTAGCGGCGATAAAGGCGGTCGCGGCCGAGAGGCAGGATGTAGGTGCAGGCCATAGCTTTCTGAATGCGCTCCTGGAGCTCTTTCTCTTTGAGCTGCGGTTGATGTAACTCCTCTTTCATTTCAACCTCACCAACCTGCTTCTCTTTTGGTGTGTCATTTGTTTTCTTTACTGGAAAACAAAAATAAAGGAATTCTATAGATATTTGCAACAGAATTTTAACAACCATTTCTTAGGGAGAGCAAGAACTGATAAGAGGTCTTCTCTTAAAGGGTTAGTTCACCCAAAAATGAAAATTCTGTCATTAATTACTCACCCTCATGTCATTCCAAACCCATTAGACCTTAGTTTATCTTCGGAACACAAATTAAGATATTTTTGATAAAATCTAAGACCTTCGTTCATCTTCGGAACACAAATTAAGATATTTTTGATAAAATCTGAGAGCTCTCTGACCCTCCGTAGACAGCAATGCAACTGCAATGTTCCCATTCACAATTTACCTGCACGGGCCGCCCAGGTAGAGCTTATGTATGGGAAACACTGCAGAATTTTCATTTTTGGGTGAACTAACCCTTTAAATCCAATAAGTCACTTTCAATAAAAGTCATTAATCAAGCTCAAAATCTTTCATACCACTTGCATGTTTGTTTAAAGGGGTCATTTGACGTTATGAAATGTCCAAAAAGAACATGATGTTGTGTATTTGGTGTAATGCAATGTGTTTATGCAGTTTAAGGTAAAAAAAAACAACATTTTCCACATAATGTACATTATTGTTGCTCCTCTATGCCCCGCCTTTCTGAAACGTGTCGATTTTTTTACAAAGCTCATCGTTCTGAAAAGCGAGGTGTACGCTGATTGGCCAGCTATCCAGTGCGTTGTGATTGGCTGAATACCTCAAGCGTGTGACGGAAATGTTACGCCCCTTAACATACTGTGTTGCCGTGTCCCAACGTGACAAGACAAAAACAATAAAACCCATTATAAACGAGCCATTTGTTGCGTCCAGTGCGGACATAATTACTGATTATAATGACTTATACTGTCTTTTTAGCGTTGCGTATCGCGCCGCGTTAACATAAAACCATGCCTGCATTTGTGATCGGAGAAACGACAAACAACAAGCGCTACTCTACACCGCTCAAAACTTGCGTTTGAATAGTCAGTGGCAAATTCTTTAAATATAAAAAAAAAAAAAAA
>NW_015542408.1:3388077-3407420 GCF_001515605.1 Sinocyclocheilus anshuiensis | reverse complement strand
CTATCCAGTGCGTTGTGATTGGCTGAATACCTCAAGCGTGTGACGGAAATGTTACGCCCCTTAACATACTGTGTTGCCGTGTCCCAACGTGACAAGACAAAAACAATAAAACCCATTATAAACGAGCCATTTGTTGCGTCCAGTGCGGACATAATTACTGATTATAATGACTTATACACAATGAAACACAGCGTCTCCACGGCATGGCGGCGGCAACAACGATACTACAGCGAGAATAAAAGTTATGCCGCCTTTCTTTGCATGAACATTTGGGCGGTGTTATGCAAATCTTCCCACATCGTGACGTAGACATGTGGGGGCGTGTTTAAACGAGGCATTTTAGGAGGGCGTGGACAAGTCTTAACTTTTATAAAGAATATCTCTTTGGGTTTGAGACTTTAGTCTTTGCAACTTTAGGGATCTTATCTATGCAAGAACAGCTTGTAACACTCCAAAGAGAAAGGAAAATTTGAAATTGCATCATATGACCCCTTTAACTATTTTAGCTATTTTTTCCCTTTCAAACAGCATGCACCGATAAATCGATCATAATAAGACCAAGAATGTATCAAAGTAAACTGATGCGATACTTCTGCTGATACCTTTTTTAGATTTAGCTGGTTGCTCCTCCTCATCCTCAGTGTTTTGCTCAGCATGACCTTCCTGACTTTCTGTGCTGGTGTCCATCTCCTCTCTACAACCAACAGACAGAGACAAGTTTAATCAAATATGTGGACTGGAATATAAGCGGTGTCCCAAAACCCAGGGATTGAATATTGAGAAAGGATTATTGGTTCAGCTTACCCTGTCACATGTTCTCCATTTCTTGCCTCCTCTTTGAGTTTTTCATGTTTTTCTTTTAATTTCTGCTCCTGTTCCCTCAGCTTCTCCTCCTTTCTTTTTCGAACCCTGGAATATGGAGATGCAACTATTAGTTTCTAAGCTGCTGGTAGATAGTAGGGCTGTCAAAATGGCTGAAAAACTAAATTCGAATTTTTTACTTAAATATTATCAATATTCAAATTATATTCGAATTTAAAAGACAATTTCAGTTGGGGGAAAAAAAGCTGTTGGATTCTCTCCTGAGGCCACAAGAGGGCACATCGAGCAAAATATTATGCACGTTTTTTCAAAGCAGGGCTCGCAAAATGTCAAAATCCCTGGTAGCCCTTCGGGCAGGTATTCTTCAGATTTTGGTAGCATGAAAAATAATTTAACTAGCCCAAATAAAAAACCTTTTTTTTTTTTTTTTTTTTTAAATATAGAAAATCAGATAGGAGTTTAAATGTCAATCAAAAATATTTTCAATACACAAATATCAACAATTACAGTTTGTTTGTATTTCACTATTTACAGGGTATCTGCAGAATAAAAAAAAGAAAAAAAAGAATTAAGGCAATTTATGACCCATTTTAAGAGCTGCACAATTAAAATGAACACCGTATGAGTGGGGTTGGACAATGTATATGGTAACATACATTATTGAGCCATAAAATTACATGATTTACAGTTCAGATACAGGTTTTCACAAAAACAAAAATCTTATAATACAACACCATTTTTATGAAAAGGGATAAATCAAGCATATACATTATTATGCCAATTTAAAATGTACAAATATTACTGTCTTAATTGTTTAGATTTTTAGAAGGCACATTAACTTCTTTCTCATTTACAACTATGTGTTTGCTGGGTAAAAACATGAGTTGATATTTGCATTGATCGGACCATAAACAGCAAGAAAGGCTGGTTGGAAATGCAAATTCATTCTCTGCCATGAGGTGGCGCTTTAGGAGCGCTGAAATATTGCTCTCATAAACGCTGCTTTATCAGGAATTATAGGTCAAATAATGCCAACGACACGTTTCTGAGAACAGTTGGTTCCCTTCAGATACATTCAAATAAAGACATCTGCGCCGCGTTTTGACTTTAAACGTGCAGCGCTCATATTTATTCAATGACATCGATTCTTGTCTTTCCGTACCCAACTGTAAAACCTCTTGAAATTATAATTAAGACATTTCTTATACCATTTAACATTTAAAATTTTTTATGGCCTTAAGTTTGATACAACTCACTTTAGGAGTTTTTAAGGACCCGCGGGAGATCTGCATTTAAGATAGCCCGTCGAGCAGAGTGGTGATACATTTTGGTAGTCCGACTGGAAAACACAATAGTCCCGGGACGTCTGGCTAGCGTTTTTGCAAGCCCTGCAAAGCCTAACAAAATAACACGACTATATTTGCATAATGTTTAAAATAATGCTTATAAACCATATATAATTAATAAAGTTGCTTAAACAATTATATGTATAGTTTAATACAAAGGACTGAAAACCAATCACAAAGAGTACTTTCTTCATTTAAAAACTTGAGATGAAAACCGCCATAAAGTCTTGAGACATGTTTTTTTTAAAAGTTGAACATTAATTTTACATAGCTTTCTAAACATGCGGCTCTCTTCTGCGAGACACGAGTGCAACGGTGACAGATGTCCCTCTAGAAATATGCGTTCTGTGTGAACGGCTTGGTTTCGGTTTTGACGTAAACATCTTCCCCGCATTGATTGTTCTCTTTTTCTGCAATATTTTGAATGAATAATGTAGCAGCGCCACATCTAGTGGGTTCAACTGGACAGGCTAACAAAAGCATTAAAATGCAATGACACTTACATCGTTGCAACGTTTTTGCATTCGAATGTGGATTTTTATTTTAAATTCGACGAATATTCGAAATTCAAAAATTTTTTTTACAGCCCTAATAGATAGGTATAGGTCTATGTAATAAACAGTAATCAGGCTAGATTCCATATTGAATTTAACACAAATGAAAACAAGGCTGTGAGGGTTAAGACTTGGTCTTTACAATGGCAAACACTGTATAAAGGCCCTAAAGGTCTTTGCACAGTTCACACTGAGTCCGAAATTCTCGTCCAAAATTTTTGCACGTTAAAAAATAAATACGACCTCACGTATTTGATAAGGATGATGAATCAAAAAAAAAAAAAAACACATACGAAAATTTAGGACTCAGTGTGCAATGACATTAAATCATGTCGTTTTCACAACTTAACTTTCAAAACTGTTTTATGGTGTTTTTGTTTTGTCAGCTGAACAATCAGTTCACAATCAGAACAATCACATGTTGTTAAACAACAGTACATCCATTGAACGTACTGTACTTGTATCCCTTTACAGCCCTGTTTTCATTTCTGTCAAAAATATGGCGCTACCCTAACTCTGTAGTCTATTCTGTACCTCTCTGCAGCTTCCTCTCGTTCTCTGCGATGCTGTTCAGCTTTAAGCTCTCGCAGTTCCTGCTTGGCAGATCTCTGCTCATCTGCATTGTCTTCTATAAAGTCTCTTGTAGAAACCAAAGTCAGCAGCTTTCCACACAGAGAATGCAGGATCTTTAGCTTCTCTCCTGAACACGTGAAACAATATTAGACATACTGAACAATTAGAAAATGTTGATTTTCTTAAATTAATTTTATATCATTCTGTTTATTTATTTTTTAAATTATAATTAAATTTTTTGAAAGAAAGAAAAAACAACATCGAACAAAGAATAAAAAAAATAAAAAAACACTAACCAGGCAGCAGGTCATAGACAGCAGTGCAGGAGAGCTTTTTGAGCAGGCACTGGTTTGACAGACGCAGCTCCACACAGGGGTCATCTGTGGAGCCAAACCCACCCTGTTTCTGGTAGCGAAACTTTGCATTGGTGGACATGCAATCTGCCCCCGAGGCCAGGATGTGCAGCCTCAGAATCTCAGTGAGAGTACAGCTGTCCAGATCCAACTGCTTCAGACTACAGCCTGCGCAGAGAAAGAAACATGGTTCCACTGGGTGTTTGAATTTACTGAAAGTATATAACTATATATTATTCATAAAGGCACAAAGCTAAAATCATTAAAAATGTCCACAGTGGTCATAAAGACAATACAGACATATTTCAGGGCACATTATCTGACCTTGGTGCAGTTGTGGCCAGGCAGCAGCAAGAGATGCCACAGCGCTGATGGCAGACTGTGTGGGGTCAGCGTCATCCTCCAGAGCTTCACTAAGATCTAAGAATAAAAACCACAGTCAAACATACCTGACTCACCAGGATACTGAAGGTAAATAACATAATACCTGAACTTTCTAGTAGTGGAAAACTACTAAAACTACTCAAACTACTGAACTTTGTCACTATAATTAACTGAAACCACAAAAAGTGGTCAAAAAATTCTTAAACTTATTTTAGTTAGTTGCGGAGGCAGTTTATTTTTGTTTACTTTAAGTTGAAGTACTAAAATGACTAAAACTAAAATAAAAAATGAAAATTATACAGGCATGCATAAATAAATAAATAATAAAAAGGCAAAAACATTCAACAAAGCAAATAAAACTAACTAAAATTAAAATAAACACAGAAAAAATGTGTTTGACAAATGACTTCAAAATAATAAAAACTTTAATGGTATCTCAATGATACAAAAATAACACTGCTCTGAAACTTGCACACTTTTTCCAAATACTGAGTATATACTAGGGGTGTAACGATCCATATATGTATCGATATGGATCAATACATTGATTAAATGTCTAACGATACGATGTATCGATGCCACAAGTAAAATATCGATATCTGTAGTATAAATAGGCACCTTATTTTGACACCGTCCACATTTTCACCAATGTACGTCTGTGCATTACCGCCAACGCGTGCATTCTCATTCAAACTCACGTGTCGGGACGATAAGACTGCCTGAAGGGCGAGTGTAAAAGACGCTCGGGATAGTTGACGGAATTGTCGAGCGCTTGTGAGAAGTTTTCAGCGAACAGTGACACGCGCACACATTCAAAGCACTAATACCTAATTGAGCTCTCTTCCGCTTTTTTGTGCACGGATGAACAAATACGGACCAAATTACATCAACATGTGCGCCTTGGCAAATAGCTAATATAGATATAGGATAATAAATATCCTAGTAAACACAGTCGGTTAGGCCTATATCTTAACGTAAACAGTTGAGAAAAAAATAAATAAAATGCATGTGTATCAGTATATTGGATCCGTACTTTTCTTAAAGTGAAAGCAGACTAACAGAAAACTTCTGTCAAAGAAAAAAAATCTCACTGATTCTTACTGAACAACTTTTATAAGGATTAATCTATATTTAATCTATACAGTGAAGACTATGCAGTGTTATTTTACATTTGATTATTACATTTCTGTACCTGAATTTATTTTAGATCTACCTGAAAAACCTGAAAAGCACGGTTTATTTAATTTGTGTCTTTGTTACATTGTATTTATTTTCTGGTATTGCTTGTAATTTGGTTATCTGTAGAAAAGGTTTTTAGTGTGTAAGCCTATTTTTTGTTGTGAATGTCCCAATTGAGGAACAGGATGTGAAAATTTTAGATAAATGTTCATGCTATATGTTTTGGTTGCATTTGTGAGTTAATAAAAATGTATATGGTTGTTTAAAATAGTTATATAATATAATAATATCGATATATCGATCGATATTCTCCTGTATCGAATTGTATCGCAGAATTTTTTGAAGTATCGGCAAATATCGTATCACTGGGTATGAGAATCGATATTGTATCATATCGTGACGAACCATCCGATTTACACACCTAGTATATACTGGGATTTAATTTCCACCCTGGCATCAGTAAATTATATCTGTCTGTTAGATTTCATATGACAAAATTAACTTTTCCCAATTTGAAATATCTTCTTTGTAGACTCTTTTAAATAAGTTGTAATCTCTGACCTTTGGCGTCCGCTTCCGCCACCTGGTCTTTGGCCACTTCCTCCTGTTCCTCTGCCAGAGCCTGGAATATGGCCGAAAGGAAGAAGAACAGCAGTTCACAGAGCGGCCCCTCAGGATCAGAGCCCACCAAGGCCTCCTCAAGAACCTCTGTAAAAAGCAACAACCCTCATCAGGAATGTTTAAAAAAAATATAAAAATACTGCCTCTGACTCCAAAAAATTGTAAAAGAAAAGTCAATTTGTAAGTTAGAATATTATTAGGACAACTCATGCTAGATTTAGCAAGTGGGAATGCCATAATATCCCATGGTGTAATGTGCTTATGAGCAGTAAGTGTATCTTACCCAGTGTTACGCCATCAGGGAACTCATCCTTTAGATCAAACAGCTCTCCAAATGCATTCAGGAACTCAAGCACCATCAGAGCATCTCCAAACAGCTCTGGAGGAAGACGGGTTTTCACTGGAAGTGGCTTCGGCAGCTCCTGAACACAGGCAAATTTCAAAACAACATTTTGTTTGCTGCTTATGTATGCATCCAAGCAAAGATGTGTTTTATAGTCCAAGGGGCCATGTTTACCTTAAGGTCATCACACTCCATGTCTTCTCGAGGTTTGCTCCATAACTTCAGTCGTTCTGCATATTTTTTCTTTTCCTCCTTTAGCTTCTCTCGTTCCTGAGGCACATCACAAACAAAAGTATAACAGGTGTAAAAATTAATAAAACAAAATATAAACATTTAAAAATTACTCTGACATACAGTATGTAGGACCAGGTATGAGTGAAAGACTGGAGATAAACTTAAAAAAGAAAAAACCTTCCAACTCACCCTCTCCTTCTCAACCTTCATTCGTTCCTTCTCCTCTTTCCGCCTCTGTTTCTCCTCTTCTACTATCCTCTTCATCTCCTCTCTCTTTTTCTCCTTGTCCTCTTTTTCTTTCCTTTTGGCCTCTATTAGATCTTCTCTTTCTTTCTTGAATTTTTCTTCATAATGCAAGCCATGCAAAGAAACAGCAAATGTATGCAGAATCAGATGCAGTGCATAACTGACCCCATGACAAGTCTAGTCAGTGTATAACTTTTATTTTGCATTTGAAACTTACCCATGGCCATCATCTGTTCTTTCTGCTGCATCAATTTTAATTTCTCCTCAACATAATTAATCTAAAATTGGGAAACAAATTCTCATCAGAGAAACAGAATTTAAAAATTTAAAACTGAAATTCTCTCTTAACAAATGACATGCCATGCTCCAAGTTGCAAACATTACACCTAAACACACGCAAGCACACAATAACACCGACCTCAGTTGGAGAGGCATCATTAGGACGGCGACCTCTGCACTTCCCTGGTGGACTGAAGGCAAACACTGGGGGCTCGTCAGGGAAGAAGTAGGAGAAATTGTGTTCGGCTAACTTATATTTTAGAACTGTTGATGGCTGGAAATGACAGTAACCAGAGAGGAAAAAAATCATTTAAATTGAAATTATTAAATTGGGCAACCTTGATAACTAACTAAAAATCAATCAAATTTTTTTTGTTTCATTGTTGTATTTACCTTGAGTCTGACAGTCCCATTTATTGGTTCACAGTGCTGTTTAAGAAGCAGCTTCAATCTGTCTCGACTAAAAACGCTCTTTTTACGACTATATGATGGAAAAGCAAAAGGAGAAAAAAAAAAAATCAGTGACTTTACAATGAGTAACAAACAAGAGAAACAAAAAGACAACTATGACATTTATTCATGAATTTATCTCTAGCAAAAAGAACATAACTCACCAAATCTGAGCAGCTTTTACTACTAAAGGTTCACAACCCTCGGGGGTGACAGGCTGAACTCTGTATTTAAACGAAGATGGACTGGTGGATTTCTTCTTCTTGCTTTAGACAACAAAGCATAAAACACACAATTTAGATGAAAACCAGTACAAGCAGACACATATGAAAAATTTAATAGAAAGAAAGTTCTGAGCACTGACCCATTAGTTGGTGTTTTAGGAGAAGTGACTGCCAGCTCCTCATCACTGTCACTGATAACAATTGAATCGCCCTCTATGTGATGTTTGACATGGCCGTTAACTGTGCCATTGGAATGGGGAGGCGTAACATCCAATATTTTGCAGGGTTGCCTGTTGAGCATGGAAATATTAAAACAGATCAAACAAATCTGTGTGCATGCGTTTAGTTCCAAATGGAAAAGTGTGAACCATTAACCAATTGATAAAAAAAACAAACATATTTCTTATAA
Organism: Sinocyclocheilus anshuiensis; assembly: GCF_001515605.1. Taxonomy (NCBI): domain Eukaryota; kingdom Metazoa; phylum Chordata; class Actinopteri; order Cypriniformes; family Cyprinidae; genus Sinocyclocheilus; species Sinocyclocheilus anshuiensis. Next base: position 3,399,403 of record NW_015542408.1, on the reverse strand, counting down.
TTGATGAAGAACTAATGAAAACTAGACTTAATCAGACAGCCTGGGAGCCACTACTAAACCGTATGTACAGGTAAAATGTTTTTAAATCTACTTTAAAGAGCAGTTCATAAGAAATTGTGAAAAATGTAAGGCTCTCTCTATGTCTCCCAGAACAGCCATTTATATTACCTTCTTTCTGTAAATATTATATTTATCCACAATGTAGAAAACACAACATCACTAACTTGCAAAAAAAAAAACAAAAAACAAAAAAAAAACTCTAAACATACAGAATCAAGCAGGCAGTTTGGGTGTGATCTATCTGACTGACTGGATAAGACAGCAAGACTCAGCCAGACACAGACAGCGGTCTTCCTACTTGTCTTCCAAAACAGAAAGAAAAAAAAAAATCCCCCTCCACCCACTGTCTACCAGTGGGGCTCCATGCTTCCTCATGTCTGGTTGTCTCTGCGAACTCGGATGATGTCTAGGGCAACTCCTTGCACTGGTGCAGCCAATCAGGGGGATTCTCTAAGCTCCACCCTATCACTTTACGTTATCTCCAAATAGCAAGGTCAGCTTGTGATGGCTGACTCTGATCCTCTCCTACAGGACGGAGCTCTGATACCCTGCCCTTCAACAGGCAAGTTTCTGGTCAAGAGCAGGCTAGATTAAAACTGATATTTCTCTGGAATTGTGCTGGGTTGGCATACTTATTTTCTAAGACTTGATAATGCACTGCATACAGAGCGGCCAAGGACTTTCAGAGCTCCAAAAGAGCTTTGTCTAGAGGAGGCAGACAAGGGTGGAGACACATCGATGAACATCTGGGTGTTTCTCTTCTGTTAAGCCATTGTCTTTTCAAAACAGTGCTTTATACAGGGTTTTTGTTCATCATTCACTACACAGCATTTCTCTTTAGCACAGTTGTGGATCATCTACATAATGGTTGTTTTTTCTCTAGTAAAAAAAATAAATAAAGTAAACTGTTGTCCTAAAATTATTTTGCAATTATTTTTAATTCAAAAGACAGAGCTTCAAAGATTTAACCATTATCAAAAATGGTAAAATTGTCTGAATCTGCACCACACACAAAAAAAACATGCATTGCAACCAGTACAGTCCAATATGTAACATATGACCCAGTCAATCTGTTGAATCCAGGGTTTTTCCTGCATAGACAATTATGAGGTGGCCGCCTTCGTCAAATGAAGAGTTTGGTTCCAAAACGCTATAAATCCATTTTGATAAAAAAATGTGTTTTCTTTACCAAGAAAGTGGCAAGATGAAAACCACTATTATCGGTTTCAAACTTTCACATAGTATATTTAGGTTACAATAACATTAAAAATTCAAATCCATATTTAGATTTTCAAAGATTTATTATAAAAAAAAAAGATTAGTTTTCCCCCCAAAATGCAATAAATCCATTAAATCAATACAAAAGTTATTTTTCATATTGAAACTGTTGAAAATACACAAAGTAAGTTGATCCACATATGACAGCCTCTGAACTTGGTCAATACTAATCTTATTAATAGCTTATGTTTCTTCCCCACCGCAGAAACCACCACAGGTTCATCAATGCAATCGAAATTATTCCTTTTTTTTAGGGCTGCACGATAAATCTCATGCGACAGTCATGCGCATCTCGTCAATAAGGCCGGTTCTGGGATTGGTAGTAAATCTCCATCACATGCTCTCAGATGGAGCGGCATTTCCTCGTAGATTACTGACAAGCTACGCAATCGCGTTCACAATCGAAGGCGATTCATCTGCTATTATGAACGTGATATTGCGTAGCTTGTCAGTTACTGTTTACAATGCGTGGAACGGTGCGCTGTGATTGGTTGAGCAGATATATCGCATTCTGCAGAGAAGGGAGACTGGCGTTTGTCACGGTTTGGAAAGATAGGGAGAAAACATGACAGAATAACACAACGGATATCGCATTTTGCGTAAAATTAATTGATTTTGAATTAATGATTTTGGCAGGAACTCTTTTTTTTTTTTTTTTAAATGCCATTTATTGCATTTTGGAAACAAACTCTTCAAATGTTTTTTGCCGCCTCTGGCTGTCGACAAACTCAGACAGGCTGTCATGTGCAAGTGTCACTGAACAGCGTCTATTAGGGCTTTTAGTCCAAATGTGTGCATTTTTGGAGAAATACTGATATCTTTCACATACTCACTTTACATTTCTTTAGACAGAATCATCATTTCTATTTATTTTCCACTGTGATCTGATGAAAAGTAGTGGCTTCCAGTGCTACTTAGTATGTTTTCTCTTCTGCAATCTCTGCATTTGAATCATCACAGCCCTATGTTCAACAGGTTTGTTTTTGTAAAATGTAACAGATTTGAATCAGTCTGAATGAACTCATCTGAATCAACATCTGACACACTGAACAGCAAGTTATCTTTACTTCCAGTGATATCTGCCTCAAAGTTAAGCAAGTTTTGTACTTAAGGTTTACAAAACCTAAGTCAATTTCGATACTGACTGGCTATTTAAATAACATTACAGATATAAATTTGCCACAGAGTTTTTGCGATAAATTCCTATTGTTTTAATGTAAAAACAGCTTATTGCTTTATTCATAAAAAGTCTCATGGCCGATTCCATGAACTTCAACAAAATGTCAGAGCTCAGGTGAATTGCCCTGAAAGACAAACACTACAATGCATACTGTGCTTCATGTTGATGAGTTATGAGTTACAACAGTATCTCACCTGACACCAGAGCGACTAACAACATCCACAATTTCTCCAGGAAAGAAGCGCTCTTTGACATAAGCGTACACATCATCGCATATCTCATGCAGACGTGAGCGGTGCGTAAGTGCTGTCAGGTGCAGAAGGGGGACGAGCAGCGCATTGGGAAATTTCTGAAGATTAAATCTGGCTTTCCTTTCGCTCTCCAGGGCCTCCTGGAAGGTCAGGCAGGGCTTCCCCGTCATGGCACAGCTCCATACAAGACTGTTACACAGAATGGTCCTCTCAAAGAATTCACTGGTAAAACAAAAACACAATGAGTCATGTTATTAACTATCCTGACACCTTTACGGTTTACAGATATGGACATACTACTCACAACTGACTAATGAACCGTGTCAAAAAGCTCATGTTTTGGGGAAAACAAATAACAGAGTGGAGATTTTACCCAAAATACATCTATTTGTTTACAAACACATTTCTCTTTTTTTTTTTTTTTTTTTCAATTTTAAGAACTCCAATTTATTCATGATCAAACCTGCTATTAGTAATAACTTAGCAAATAGACTTTGTCAAAAGGAGTATCTATTAACACACAATTACACACACTTAATACCAGATAGACTAGTTTTAGTTTTTATGCCCAAGTTATAACTTAAATGACTTCCCATATCAGTCTTATGACCTGTAAGATCAATGTCAGGTCATAAGACCCCCCTCAATATATTATGCATAATTTTATTATGAGTTTTATTCACTTGAAATGTGCACAACTGAACTCTTTAGGTTTTTATTTCTAAACAGTTAGAATTCATAACTTACTGACAGTTACTAATGGAAGCTCTTACAATTGGTATGCCATTCATATTCAGGTTTAACAAATATGCAGATGCCCACAATAACAGTGAATATCAATTTATGACCATTTAGATTTTAAAATAAATACCTTGTCATTAATATCATCCTAATTAATCAAAATAAGAATGGCAAAGCACATTAAGCTTTCACTGTTGTCATTTAGTTACTGCGTAAAAAGAAAGAAAGAAAACAATTAAAAATAGGTTTTGTATATAATTTATTGGACCGTTGGTCTTAATGCAGTATCTGTCCATTTGTTTGCCTTAGGAATATCTCCTAGTAATTAGTAGTTGTAACTCAGTAAACAGACCTAATGATAGTATATACTAAAATGATCATCTGCATCCTACTTCATACATCAGCCCAACATGACCACTTACAAAAACAAATGACAACTTCTAAGAGCTGATGACAGATGAACACCTAGACCAGTTCAAATAGTTGCAACTAAGTACTACATGGGCATCATAATCTTTCCCATTCCAGCCCCACATAACCAGTAAGTCAGTTTGCCAAGGCCTGATGAGGAGAGCAGTAAAACTCCTGCCTCGAACGGGCAAACACAATAGCAGCGACCACGTTTTAAGCTACAACATCCTGTGTGTGGAGGAGATCTGTCCCATCTCTGCTAACACCCCCCAAAAACACCCCAACAGGGGCTCCCGGGGACATCCCACCAGCGATATGGCACTATATAAGCTCTTATAACACATAGACAGACAGTTTTATGAATTATTAAACACAGTCTGCTCTCTGTATCGTGGTTTGGTTGGCTAAACTGAGCTAACTAACTAGCAGCCAACTCTGTTAGCAAAGGCCTCCAACCGACACCTGCCGGGTGTATGAAGGGAAACCTTAAGTCTTTATAAATACAAGGTTATTTCACACTAGGGGTGTTGGGTTATAAGTAAAGCTGGTTTAAGCTATCAAACCAATATATATGTAGGTTGGTCGATGTTTTAAGTATGAAAAATAAAACTTTTAAGCGGCCTGTCACTTCTGTTGTTAGTTTCTGGTGCTTCTGTTGTTGACTGGCATCGAAGGGGATGTTGAAAGGAACAAACAGAAATAAAATGAAAATCCCTTACTCATAGGTCCTGAAGATTTCATGTGTGATTTTACAGAGGAAGACTTCTTCATCGGGTCTGAGATCAGCGGGCGGTTTCTGCCTCACGAACGGCTTTTTGTGGAGAAGCGGCATCTTTCCTTTCTCTTTATCTTTCTCGGAGACTTTCAAAAACAACAAACACAAAAAGACAATTGAGAAAATGTAAAATTAATACGGGTCCATTAAAAGTCAGACTGTGAGACTCTTCGAAACCGGTTGAAGTAAAACCGTTAGGATTTCAAATGTAAAAAAAAATAACAACGATATTCTTCAGTCTTTGTTAATGACGCGCTTCCCGGGTGACGTTCAAAATCCAGCCCACATGTTTCGCCTTTATATTCAAACCGAATATAAAGCACACGCTTGGTTCATATATAATAATGAGCCCGATACATAGAAGAGGAATGATGATATTTACCAAATCTATGATGTGAAAAAGATAACCGGCTCCGGAAGAGAAAGAAAACACAAGAGTATTACGGTATGTCCCACTTCTCCGAGCGGCGATAAGTGTGTTGACGACAAGTTATGATCCGCTCTAGTTCACTTTTACCCACCGGGTAGCGCTGGGGGCGGAGCTTCCACGACAATTCTGTCATTCCATTGGGCGGTATGAGCGCCAATCACGCCTCCGTAGCCAATAGTGGGAGTCGAAACTGGAAATGGGTTTTAGTTTTTTTCCACAGAAGCTTCATGTATCTTGAATGACATTATTTGAGGTTAATATATATTTGAATAGGCGTTGATACGACTTGATGACAGCTATTTTGTGGTTGGAAAAGAAGACAGATAATTGTAGCGCCATCACTATAACAAATTTCCCAACCACAAAGCCTAGTTTCTCAGATGATTAGAAGCATTTTTGTGTCCAAATGTGCTCTTCAAAGTACAGTTATTTAAGGGAACTAAAATATTATTTTTTCATAATAATTAAAATTGGAGTTTAGTGGCTTTACATCCATGTGTGTTTTGAGCTATATGATCTATAGTGAACTCATAAGAGTATAATATACAAACAAACAAAAATATACAATACAGTCATTAGTTAGCAAAAGATTGTGCCATATCATTTTTTTTTAGAAATATATTTGAATAGCTATAATGGGTTTACAAACAAACTCCACTTCTCAACTAAAGTCATCAGTCGGTGACTTGGCTGAGTTTGGCTGTAACACAAGGCAAAATAACATCAAGGATGACGTAAATTGTCTCCAGTGCACTACCTCTGCCTGTAAAAGAAAAAAAAAAACATGCAATGATCCCTCCCCTACTTCCTGTTTCAACAGAAAGAGTTGGAGACAGAAATGCATTTGAACAAATCACAAAACCAAAGAAGCGGTCACATACAGGAAAACAAATTTATTATCTCTTAATAAGGACTGCACAGCAATGCAAACATGACATGACATAAAGAGATTCTATGAAACGTATGGCTAGTTACATAAACAGACCATTTTAAGTATAAATGTGTTTACAATCAAACTCAACTTTAAAAATTGACAAGTGAACATTCATCAGAAGAGGATGCTGTATGTTTAATAAAATCTATTTGCATCATTTGTCCTGTTAAAGGCCTCATTGAGGCTAATTGTATTCATTGGTTCCACTGTATCAGAAGAGACTCCTCTGAGGGTCAAAGTACTCTATAAAGATGGATTTGCTTGAGAGAATCTGGATCTGTGTCATTTTTTAGATAAACCGTGTAATCAAGTGGTACTTCCTCTATCCATTGGCTGAGTGCTAATGTCTCTAGGAACTGGGGGGAAAAAATGTACACAAAAGATTTGTTTTATGAACTCTTGATAAAATGTATTGAATTACACTACCAATCACAATTTAGAGACAAATTCAGAAATAACAGAGATAGAGAGAAACTTACAACAGCATCCTTAAGTAAAGCAAGTGTCTCTTGAATGCTGGGTACAGTTACTAACAGTGCACCTTTCTTTCTGAAATTTTGACTAATAAATAGCCAAGCTCTGAAAAAAAAGAATAGAAAAAATGGGTAATTTTAGTTTAAACAATTTAAGACACAATAACTATTTATCATTTGTTTATTATAAAGAAAACCTTTATTTATGCATTTGTTCACATCTCTGCTCCTGAGTGCAGGCACTTACTGCATTTGATCACTTGGTTCCATGAAGTATTCAAACACGTTGTTCATGATCAGAACATCTGTATTTTGCACTAAGGAAGACTGAGAGCGGATATCTGCATGAATCACCTATGCAGGGTACATTAAACATATTTTTAATACTATCCAGACAAAACAATTACCATTGGACAAAGAAACGGTTTGGTTGATTACCTGAATTCTGTCACTGAAGCCATATTTCTCTACAGCCATTGCTTGAAGCTTGACAAACTCTGAACTTATTTCAATCCCCACAAGCTGAGATGATGCACTGTACAGGTAGCCCTGAGGAGAGAAAAATGATCTATCTGAGGCAATAATATAGATGTATCATCAGACCATGTTTTAAAAAATAAACAAAAGCTGGTGTAGTCTATTGGCTACAGATCTGGACTGGTAAGAAAAAGGTTGCAGGTTTATATCCAGCAGGGCAAGGAAGTTAAAGGAATAATTCACCCAAAAAAAAAAAATCTTCAAATTTACTTCTTCATCAGAACAGATTTGGATGTAAATGTAGTATTACATTACTTACTCACCAATGGATCCTCTGCAGTGAATGGGTGCCGTCAGAATGAGAGTCCAAACAGCTGATAAAAACATCACAATTCCCAAGTAATCCAAACAATTCCAGTCTTTCAATGAACATCTTGTGAAGTGAAAAGCTGCATGTCTGAAAGAAACAAGTTCATTGTTAAGATGTTTTAACTTTAAGCTGTCAATTCTTGCCAAAAGCATAAGTCCATAATCCATAATAATGCTTCCTCCCGTGAAAAAAACCTCCTGTTGTCCCCTCACATCAAAATCCACTGGCATATTAGTTTATAACTGTTTTGGACTGTTTTCGCTTGTAAACAGTGTTTAATCTGTGCATATTTCTGCCCTGATTCAGATGAAATTATTTTTTCAATGGAGAAAGCGATATTATGGATAAAGGACTTGTATTTGAATTTGTTTATTACAAACATGCCGCTTTTCATGTCACAAGATGTTAACTGATGGACTGGAGTCGTGTGGATTACTTGTGGATTATTGTGATGTTTTTAATCAGCTGTTTGGACCCTCATGCTGACGGCACCCATTCACTGCAGAGGATCTGTTGGTGAGCAAGTGATATGACGCTAAATGTATCTGTATCTCTTCCTGTATCTGAAGAAATAAACTCATCTACATCTTGGATGGCCTGAGGGTGAGTAAATTTTCAGCATATTTTCATTTTTGGGTGAACTATTCCTTTAACCCCTATTTGCGGTTACAGACTGTTTCTGTAACTGCAAATAGGGGTTACAGACGGTTACAGATTGTTTCTGTAACCTTCAGATAATTTACAATCGATAATGAGTTTAGTTGCATTTAGGGTTAGGGTTAGGGTTAGGGGTTAAACAAACAATCACCAGCAATTTACCCCAAATAACACAGCTCCAAGTCTAGATCCCACATCCACCACCAGTTTTCCTGAGAGGTCTGGAAGAACGTTGTGGAATAGGAACTGGAGTTCCGGGATTGAGAATGAATGTGAAATGAACTCTGAAAAATTATAAATCACAGATTATGATGTTGCTTTATTATAGCATGAATTTATGAAATACATAGCCCAGTATCCATGCAAACACTCACCCAGTGGTGCTGTTCTGTGCGATCCACAGTTGAGGCAGTAGTTGCGACTCATTTTTCCCTCCTCACACAATGAATCCACAGCTTCCTCAACATATAAGAATGCATCCACATGCACAGTGGGATGAGATTTCTGTTGAGTCTAAACGTTGAAGTATCCTTTAGGATCTAACAACGCAGTTAAATACAAGTGCCAGAGTTAAATACAAAAAAATATAATGTATAGACCTTCTGAATAGCCATAGTCTCTGAGGGAGCCATAGCCTCCAGTGGAAGGCAAACCCTTAGGTCTTCTGCAATACTTTGAAGAATAACACTTTGGTTATCCACCAGAAAATCATCCAGATCATCTGAAAATGTAGATAAAAAATTGTAACTGATTTATGTCCATGACCAAGTCAAAGTGCTTAATATTGTCTAAAATTAGATACAATGTAAACTGGAGAAACCACAAAACAAATGCTCACACCTTGCACACAATCTAACCTGACAAGACAATAACAAAAGTTTCCAACTGTGAATTTACCGGATGTTTTCAACCATTCTAACAGCTTTGGAAGATGTCGTCTCTCCGTCTTGGACAACACCTGCAGAACTTCATTCTTTGCATCGTTAAAATTCATTGATCGCTTGATACTTATCTTACGTCAAACACAATCTAGATTGCAAACATACTACTGAGCAACACATGGGTCTGCTGTACGCAGTAGTGGGAAGCGTGTTATAATTTAAGGTAGAACTGTACATTTTCTCACTCTGATTAACTATTACAGATCGTAAAAACAAACATTTATATGTGTAATTTCAGTCGTATCACTTATATTGTAATGTCGCTTAAAGGTAAAAATGCAACCATTCTGTTTAAGTTAAAATCAGTTGTATATACTGCTGTGCCACCTTAAGAATTTGCTCCATGACCAACATCTCTGATGTAAAAAAATATTTAAAAAAAGAAATAGTGATGGGATCAAAGTATATTCTAATTTATATACACAGACAGATATGGATTTTACTTAAGTTAAATGAACAGTGAGTAAAAACGAATCTAAACTACATATAATGTTTTTTAATAACAAAAAGCCAACTCTTATTTTACACGGAAGTAAAGTTACGTCACGGGAAGTTGGGGTTAGATGACGTTGTAGTCGCTGTTCTACTTGCCGAAAAACAGCTGCTGCGAGTTTAGGTAAGTAATATTTAATCGAAGCGTATCTCTTTATATTAATAACTTGGATACTGAACATCTTAATTTGACGTTGTTTTGACTTAAACGTGATTTAAATCCTGTCTTTAATTAAATCGACTACGTTAATGCGGTTTACAACGGCTGTCTGGCCTTATTTCAGCATAGAGCTGTAACGGAGTCAGTCTTCGAAAACATACACATATATATTATAAATCTGTGATGATTTTATTATAGTTTAAATTACTCATGGATGGTCCAATATTTATGTTTTGATATGGTAACGATTCATGTCTTAAAATGACCCAGATTCATCCAGACTGTGCAATACATGGCTGTTAATACCAGAACAGCTCATCCACGATACAATTTTTTGATTTGTGTTTGTTTATTAAGGTTGAAAACATAATTGTCCTGGTTCCACTGAAGTCTCGAGGTTCAGAGTGAGCAGTGACAGGAGGATTGTTTTGGGGGGAAACCCCACCACATTGGAAAGCCTCATTCACCTAAGTAAGTCTGTCTGCATTACATCAATCACACTTTTAATGTTATGAATTTACTTCTCAGACTGTACATTGGTTTAAAAGTTATCTGACTAATAGGAGACAATGTGTATTTTATAATGGAAGTTATTCAGAAGTGAAAGTTGCAATGTGGTGTGCCTCAAGGAAGTTGTTTAGGACCATTGTTATTTTCTATTTTTGCCAATGATGGTCCTCTGGTTTTAAAGTGTGCAAGGACGGTTATGTACGCAGATGATACAACATTATATCTACCAGCAACATCAATTGAAAAATTTTCTGTTGATTTGGATGAGGAATTACAATTAGTGTTAAAGTGGGTATGTAATAATAAGATGGTTCTAAATTTGTCAAAAACCAAAAGCATTGTGTTTGGATCAAATTCTCAACTTAAACTCAAAACGCATTTAAATTGGTCTGTGAAGAGTGTGCCTATTGAACAGGTAGAGGAAATCAGACTTCTTGGAGAGTTATGCTTGACAGTAGGCTGAAGTGGTCAAAACCGATAGAAAATATAGTAAAAGTTGTGGGAAGAGGTCTATCAGTTATTAAGAGGTTTGCAAAATGTTTACCACAGTATTGCATCTCTCAAATTGTGCAAACAATGGTTCTTATTTAGACTACTGTCCAGTGGTGTGGTCTACTCGAGTACATCAAGTAAGACTTAGTTACAGTTAGTCCAGAAAAATTACAGTTAGTCCAGAATAGAGCTGCACGATTTACCCTGAACTGTAATAGAAGGGTTAATATTATGAGAATGCACTAAATTTTAGGTTGACCACTCGTGAAGGATAGGAACAACTGTTTCTTTGCTTTGTTTTATAAGAAATATTTCAGTTTCTAGAGTTCCTAATGTCCTGTACTGTCAACTTTTGTATAGTAGTGCTAGTCATAATTTTAACACCAGGCATGCATCAAAAGGATATTTTTTATTTCATGTTTCAAAAACTAATGCAAAGCAATGGACTGTAATGTATAGAGGAATGAAAATATGGAATGATTTGCCATCGGACATTACATGTTTTTTAAAGTAAAATGAGATTTAAAAAATCTTTAAAGGAATATCTCTAATGGCACAGTATACAGTAAATTGTTGATTCTGATTTTTTTAATGAATAAAATCTATATACATTTTTATAAAATCTCTCTCTCTCTCTCTCTCTCTCTATATATATATATATATATATATATATATAAACACCTTGATATCAAGG
>NW_015542408.1:3380758-3387876 GCF_001515605.1 Sinocyclocheilus anshuiensis | reverse complement strand
ACCACCACATTGGAAAGTCTCATTCACCCACCTATCAAGTAAGGAAGTCTACATTACATCAATCACACTTTTAATGTCGTAATTGAGGTTCTACTCAGTGCTCCAATGACTGAAAGCTGGGTGTATAGAAAATCTCTCTCTCTTTTAATTTTGGCTACCTGATGTAACCTTAATCCCCTGTTGCAGGTTGACAGCTCTTAAACCGCAAAAATGGTTTTAGCTGATCTGGGGAGGAAGATAACCTCAGCTTTGAGGTCTCTCAGCAATGCCACCATCATCAATGAGGAGGTACAGTGAATATGATACAATCTTAAAATGAGGCTTGTTAAGCATTGTGGCCCATCATAAAATGTTAACTTATTTACCATCTTTCTTAGGTATTAAATGCTATGCTAAAGGAGGTCTGTGCTGCCCTGCTCGAGGCTGATGTGAATATCAAGTTGGTAAAGCAGCTTAGAGAAAATGTCAAGTAAGTAACAAGAGGGTTTTTCTTTTTGCCATTTTATATAGTAAATGACCAATTATAGAATATCTGTTTGCTCTATAACCACTTTGTAATCTCAGGGCAGCCATTGATCTGGAGGAAATGGCTTCTGGCCTAAACAAGAGAAGAATGATCCAGCATGCTGTTTTCAAGGAACTTGTCAAGGTAAATGATGGTTTGCTGTTTTGTCTGATAATGGTTTTCACATTGTTCCTCAGGGAGTCCTGTACTTGTTTACACCCTGTAGCTCAGGAGATACTCTATTTCATCATGAAGTAGAGAAACTACCTTAAACCAAATGGAATTGACTGCCTGATGATAGAAATGTATTCTAGAAGATGAATACAGAGTGTTTTTTATTGCAGCTGGTGGATCCTGGAGTGAAAGCCTGGACTCCCACGAAGGGAAAGAACAATGTTATTATGTTTGTGGGTCTGCAGGGCAGTGGGAAAACCACAACATGTTCTAAGGTGAGCAGTTCTTGGGTGTTTGCACTGAGATTTTAGATTATAGACCTGTTTTTAAATGGCTAATCATAAAGGCAAGAAAGTTTGGAGGAAAAAAAACAAAGTTGAAATGAGAAAATTGTCAATCTCTCTTCTATATGCAATCCTATATACATTATATTTCATTTTATAATAGTAACATTGCATGTATTTTTTCACTCACGATTAGTCATATCTCATTGCTGCTACACTTTGTGTATTTATTACTTGCATCAATTCTGTTTTTACTCTGTACCTAGTTACTATTGTCTGTATTTATTGTCCATATTTACTGTTGTCTTTTAGTCCTTGTGACTGCCATGTGATGTGCTAGATAAAGTTTACTTTTTTTCTTTTTATTAGTTGGCATACTACTACCAAAGAAAAGGATGGAAGACGTGTTTGATTTGCGCCGACACATTCAGAGCAGGTATCGTCGCAGAAAAGTAAACTACTTCTAATGCTTCTGGAAAAAAAATAATTTGTTTTGTTTGTTTTTAAAGGTGCCTTTGACCAACTCAAACAAAATGCCACAAAAGCCAGAATACCCTTTTATGGAAGGTAATAAAAACTTTTTTTTTTTATATACATACCACACTTGTTATTGTATTTCATCTGCTCGCCAAACCTAATCATCGATTCATGTTTGTGTGAATTAACAGTTACACAGAAATGGATCCAGTGATCATAGCTTCAGAGGGTGTGGAAAAATTCAAGACAGAAAACTTTGAAATAATCATTGTGGACACTAGTGGTAGACATAAACAGGAAGACTCACTTTTTGAAGAAATGCTTCAGGTGTCAAATGCTGTGGTAAGTGTGAGACTTCGTCTGTTATTATAAAATATCAAGAAGCAATAAAGAAAATAAGATATAGTTGCTTCATGGCCATTATTGTCTGTCCCGCAGCAACCTGACAACATAGTGTACGTGATGGATGCCTCCATTGGTCAGGCTTGTGAGGCTCAGGCTAAGGCCTTCAAAGACAAGGTAGATGTGGCTTCTGTTATTGTCACCAAACTGGACGGCCATGCCAAGGGTGGTGGCGCACTCAGTGCGTAAGTACACGCTTTATGCATTTTACTTTCAGCGCTTGAGTAAATAAATGCAGGAGTTGACATAATTTATGTTTACAGTGTGGCGGCCACAAAGAGTCCTATCATTTTTATCGGCACAGGCGAGCACATTGATGACTTCGAGCCTTTCAAGACTCAACCCTTCATAAGCAAACTGCTTGGTAAGGTTTGAAAGTGTTTGAAACAATTCGAAGTGTGCTACAGGGCCTGCACAAACCACCTGTAGAAACACACTCTCCTCTATGCGCACTAGACACTTTTCACACACACTGCTTTGTGTACATAATCCCACAAAAGACTCCGTAATAGGTGTGTTTACATGCTCATGCACTACAAATCATCTGCACTGTTCCCCAGCCAGCTGCTTGACTTACGATGTTTCTCTTTGCACATGTACAGTATTATGTGAAGCATCCGTATAGTCTGTATTTTATTTTGTATTTTTTAATTTTTTTTTTATTTATGCATAGGTAAACATTTATATATAGTATATTCATAGTCAAAATCTGTCAGTAGGTTAGCTGTGTATAGGTACAGTGTTTATGTGATTATAATCAAAATCAGTCAGTAGGTTAGTTGTGTATAGGTTTTTACTGCTTTACTGTATAGGTTTTTACTGTTTTACTTCACTGTTGTATGCCTGTATTTATGTAACACCGTGGTCCTGTGAGGCACGACATTTCGTTCCACTGTATGTCCCCACATGCAGCAGAATGACAATAAAGCTCAACTTGACTTGACTTGAATATACTGCTGAGCTGCTGTTTAGTTAAAGGAACAGTTCACCAAAGAATGAAACTTTGCTTAAAATGTGCGTCTCCTAAGGCCATCCAAGATGTAGATTAGTTTGTTTTCTGATCAGAACAGATTTGGAGAAATTTAGCATTACATCACTTTCTAAACAGTGGATCCTCTGCAGTGAATGGGTGCCGTCAGAATGAGAGTCCAAACAGCTGATAAAAACATCACAATAATCCACACCACTCCAGTCCATCAGTTAACATCTTGTGAAGCGAAAAGATGCATGTTTGTAAGAAATAAATCCATCAAGGCATTTTAACTTTAAACCACAAGTCATTAATTGATGGATTTTTATCAGCTGTTTGGACTTTCATTCTGACGGCACCCATTCACTGCAGAGGATCCATTTGTGAGCAAGTGACATAATACATTTCTCCAAATCTGTTCCAATTAAGAAACAAACTCAACATCTTGCACAGCCAAAGGGTGAATACATTTTCAACACATTTTCCTGATTGTTCATTGGATGTTGGAACTGTGTTATTTATGTTGCAATTCTTTTTTTTTCTTTTTTTTTTTCCCCCCTCTCTCTAGGTATGGGAGATATTGAGGGACTGATTGACAAAGTGAATGAACTAAAGCTTGATGACAACGAGGAGCTAATTGACAAGCTCAAACATGGTAACTAGAACCTTATTTTTACAAGAATGTATATTTTTGTGTATTCAGTGTTTTTACACTACATTAAGATATTTCCCAGTGCCTTTTCACCAACAGATGTGACCTTTCTCTCTTATTAGGTCAGTTTACACTCAGGGACATGTATGAACAGTTTCAGAACATCATGAAGATGGGACCGTTTGGTCAGATCATGGTAACGCCAACCTTTACTGAAAGGATATCTAATTATGATTATCCACTGACTAGTTATTTTCTTACCATTTGTGTTTTTCTTTGTATGTGTTCAGGGAATGATCCCAGGCTTTGGAACAGATTTCATGAGCAAAGGAAATGAGCAGGAGTCTATGGCCAGACTAAAGAAACTCATGACAATAATGGATAGTATGAATGACCAGGGTATGTGCTTTTTTTCTCCTTTTAGCACTGTCTAAAAGTGGAATAATACACTGACTTCTCTAAATTGGACAATTTTAGGTATAGTTCTGAACTATACCGGTTTAGTTTAACACACTGGTTTTTCATCTCAGAACTTGACAACAAAGATGGTGCAAAGCTCTTCGGTAAACAGCCTAACCGCATCCAGCGAGTGGCTCGGGGATCTGGAGTGGCTACCAGGGATGTACAAGAGTTACTCACACAGTACACAAAGTTCGCACAGATGGTCAAAAAGATGGGAGGCATTAAAGGCTTATTTAAAGGTTGAGTGATCTGAACTTGACACATTCAAATTGTGTTCATTTCCTGATGCATTTAAAATCAGTGATTCATGGTTTCATTGTTTTAAAGGAGGGGACATGTCCAAGAACGTCAACCCATCACAGATGGCGAAACTGAACCAGCAGATGGCTAAAATGATGGATCCCAGAGTGCTTCACCACATGGGTATGAGCTCCCTTTTCACCCTAACATGCTTTAGTTTTTACTAGACCATGGGCAGCAGTATTGGATTTATCTTCACTAAACATGGGGCAGTTATTGCATGCAAGAACCTGTTTGAAATTATCAAAATTGGATTTTTAAATGTCACGTATCACAGTGAAATATGTGAGGATCTTTGAATATAGGTGATGGTTGTAAAAGCCTTAAAGACATTTATCTTTGTTTTTTAAAGGTGGCATGGCTGGACTGCAGTCTATGATGAGGCAGTTTCAGCAGGGAGCTGCTGGCAACATGAAAGGCATGATGGGATTTAACAACATGTGAACCTCTGATCCTGTAAATGGAGGATGCAAAAGAATCAGATGGTTTTAGCAAACAAAACCTGGGCGGATGAAGATGGTTTTGTCTTGCCACAAGTAATTTAATTCTTTAAACGGTGTAAAACAATAAACAGGCTCATTTACATGTAAAGACCAGTGTTTCTGGAGAAGGGTCTATAATGGGGACTGTTAGAAGAAATTTTGCTTCCTGAGATCAAGTCCAGAGATATTTAAAATGTCTTGTGATGTCAAGAGAGTAGTTGGTTTGGCAAATATACACAGTGTATATTTGCCACAGTGTATATTCTGAGTGCTTCACAATATTGTCAGACTTACTGACAACTGACCACTTTCACTATCTCTAAACCGGATTAAGGGTACAGGTGTAAAGGTTATATGATTTTACACAGTAATTGCTACGGCCATCTTCATAGCATAAGATATTCATAAGTAGAAATCATGGTTTATTGTATAATTAAATATAATTTCTTGACTTGCCATAGAAAAGCTTTGACTTCGTATCAGAGATGAACACAGTAGTTGCAAAATAGTATGTGACAATATTTTGTCAATGTTATAATAAAATTTATATGGCAACATTTTAACAGCAATTGTCTTTTATCCTTTTTGATTCATGATGAAATTCAAATATTTGTGCTCTTTTTACACAAATTGACCATAGTACTTGTAATGTTTATCATGTACATATGTAATCTATACTTTGCAAAGCAACAGCTTGACAAATTTGCACAGAGATTAGTTAGTAATCTTTGTTGTATCCCTGATCAAATGATTGTAAATACATAAAAAAATCTGTTTTTAATTTGTAAATGATTACCTTTCAGCTTAGCAACCAATGAGTGAAAACATAATTGATCACATTAAGTTTTATATCACGTATAATGCTAAAACGAAGGAAAGATAATGTGCATAATAATAGAACTTTAATATGATTGTTTGTAAAAAACAATTCCTTTATTGCTATACTTGTGTTAATTCCATTTACAATTTAACACATTTATTGATCCATTTAATTTCACTGGACAAGTTTTTTTTCTAATATAATGTATATAAACATTTTCATTAACATTTAAAAAAAAGTCCAAAAAACAATCCGCATAGAATGAGTGTTAAAATCATGCATACCTCACTGCATGATTAATGCATTTCTTTAAAAAAATTTTTAAAGGGGTCCTATTATGCTCTTTTACAAAGTCTTGATTTTGTTTTGGGGGTGTACTAGATCAGGCTCTCATACTAGGTTGTTCGAAAAACATTATTTTTAACATATTTTACATTATTAAAACACCTCTCTCTCCAGTCTGGCATGAACGGCTCGAATAGTTCCTGTATCAAACGAAGGCCTGCCTTCTGAAACACGAAATGTGCTGATTGGTTAGCTGGGCCAGTGTGTGTTGTGATTGGCAGCACTCGGCGCCTGGTCGGGAAATGTCACGCCCCTTACCATAGCCGCCTGCGAGCTTCAGTGTAAATATTGCATCAAAATCAAATCAATCTGAGCGCGATTTAAACCCGGATGATTGTAACCACTCTAAGTTTGTCTGCCTAGCGTGTCTCCGACATAGTGATAACACTCGTTGCCTTCTCTAGTGCAGCTCAACCAGGTCTCGTCCCATTCGTCGGTATTTGTGATATCACAAATCCCGGAAAATATGCGTTGTAGTCCAAACGAGTCGTTCGTTGTAGTTTTTAAAAAGTGATTTCTGTTAAATAAAATATCTCCTTTTGAAGTGGACTTTGAGCTTTGTAACTTTGCAGATCTTTTTTATGCTCAAACAGCAACATTACAGACTAACTAAAGTTGAAAAAGTGAAAAAGCATAATAGGACCCCTTTAAATTACTTCTAATTAAATTAGAAAAATGTTAAACTCACATCAGCCTACACTGAAAAAAGTGAAACTACTGTGTTGTTCATTTAAAGTGCATTTTTACATTGGACTAAGTGAAAATCATGGTTTCTGGTTTAAACCTGTTTTGTTCAGTTTGCCTTAAAGCAAATAACGAACCCCCTAGAACAAATTAAAAGCAACAATTTGACTTGAGTAGTATTTTTACTTTAAACCAGAAGTTTTCATGTCATGTGACCACATGACGTCACATCAACTAACTCCTTGTTCGCGCCAGCCGGCGTTTTGCCATCCGCCATTATCGCTTCGAGTGTGAAGACGGTCCGTGGCCCAAGGAAATCGCTTTTAGACAAGGTAAGCATTCGAAAATGTGTTATTTTAATGAAAATAAGTGTTTTTCATTCAATTAATGGTTAGTGGCAGGATGGACAATTAGGCTATTACTTTACAGACAACTGTGTTTGTGCCCATGTTAGCTAAAGCTAGCCAAACCATGCAATCAATATGTATGTTGCCTCTTTTTGACAAATGCAAAGTTAATGTAGTTATTATTTCACTGTGATGTAAGGAAAATATAATGGTA
>NW_015542408.1:3376817-3379791 GCF_001515605.1 Sinocyclocheilus anshuiensis | reverse complement strand
AAAAGTGATTTCTGTTAAATAAAATATCTCCTTTTGAAGTGGACTTTGAACTTTGTAACTTTGCAGATCTTTTTTATGCTCAAACAGCAACATTACAGACTAACTAAAGTTGAAAAAGTTAAAAAGCATAATAGGACCCCTTTAAAAGTATACGTTAATAATATTAGTGGAAATTAACTTATTTTCCCCTAATATAAGTAATATATACTTTTTAATATTTAAAAATAATAAAAAAAAAGCTAAAGTGTTCAAAAATAAAGTGTATAATTCAAATAAATTATAAAATGAACCTCGGGCTCTTGACGTGGCACCGACTCCATGTTGAGCTGCTACGTCATTAGCTCAGGAGCTCGCTCGAGCTGTCAGTGAGTCTCTGAGGAGACACTAAATCAAGGTTTCAGGTACGTCTAAACACTTACTATTTGCAAATAGATGATCGTATATATTACGCTAACGATCCGATTATTAATGATGATTGATGTGAAGCGTTAGATGGACTGCAGTGCGAGAAATCGCGGGTTTAAAGGGCATTTAGCTTGAAGTCAGGGTTGACTGGAAGCATCATGTCTAACGTTAACTGTTACATCAACAAGCAGGTCACCGCAGCGGCTGTTTACTGAAATGTTTGATCGGATCAGATCGTTATAAAGTAGTTGTGCTCTGAAGTTGGTTTCACGTTGATGTAAGCTTATTTATATTTCTTATGCTATCGAACTAGCTTTCTGTGGCCCAGTGGATCCATGTAACGTTAGTTCAAGTAAACTAAAAAACTAAACTTATAAATTGCATAACTGGCTGCATAACCGCAGTTTTATTTATTTTTTTCGTTGCCGTAAATACATGAATTACCCTAATATTTATGAGCTTATAATTTTGGAATAGTCACTTATTTGAAAATTGGGCAGACTGTTGCATTGCGTACTTATTTTGTATCTTAATATTTCCCCAAATGTGTTTGTAATTGTCAATACATTTGTATTGTTAACAAACAATTGTATTGTTTTTAATATGTCTCCTACTTCATTGGTTTGTGCTCTTCTTATCTGCACATGTGGCATTTTTGCTGCTCATCTGCAGCCATGGAATTTTCAAACTGGGGTCCGGGTCCATGAGAAAGTTTAGAAAATGCATTGAATAACATTGATGATAATATTAATAACAATAATAAACAACTAAATAAATAAATGTTATATTTAAAAATTAGCGTAATAGAATGATCCACTCTGCGGATAAACCACTTTAAAGTCAGTATTTAAGCATTTTTGACATGTCAAATAATAAAAATAAAAGTAGACATAAAAATAGGCAAAAATACTAATAAATAAGGACGCAAAGAAAAATAATACCAATAATGCTATATTTTATATGTTTAAATATATTTTTAGTATACTGTAATTCTGTCTTTCTAAAAGAAAATGTATAGCTGTCTTTATATTTTAGGAAAGTGGTCTGTGGTTTGAACACCGCTAGTATATGATCCAAAACCTAGTGAGCTGCCTACCTAGACAGCATTTTTAGGCATCATAGTCAGGCATAAAAATATAGGCTGATACTCAAAACTAAGTGAGCTACCTACCTAGAGGGCTTTGGCATCATAGATGCTTTCTGAACTTGTATCTCTTATCTCATTCCAGCTTTTAATGATGTGTAATGTGACATTATAGTTTGCCCTGTGTCCAAAGGGTAACGATGAATCAGACTGTAATATACACACAGATCAGATTGCACGTCTTATTTGAATACATCACCGCATACATTTCTCTCTCTTCTCCATAAACCCTGTTTAACTGGTAGATTCCAGAGGGTGCTATGGCGACCTTCCAGGAGTTCATCCAGCAGAACGAGGACCGCGATGGCGTCCGTTTCAGTTGGAACGTTTGGCCGTCCAGTCGTCTGGAAGCCACGCGTATGGTGGTTCCTGTGGCCTCCCTGTTCACCCCGCTGAAGGAGCGGCCTGATCTCCCCCCGATTCAGTACGAGCCGGTGCTGTGCAGCCGGGCCACGTGTCGAGCTGTGCTCAATCCTCTGTGGTAAGTCTGTTAAGTCAGAGCAGACAGCATAATGAGTTCACAGATGGAGGATCTACTTCTTATCCATTGCAGTAATTTCCAAATAAACACATTTATTATGAAAGCTGGATACATTATTTGCGATGCCCTAATATTATTATGCTTCTGTTTTTTTTATTTTTTCCCTGTTTACACAATCAGTCAAGTGGATTACAGAGCAAAACTCTGGGCTTGCAACTTCTGTTATCAGAGAAATCAGGTAAAGCCATTTCAGTTTTGAAAAGTGTAGAGCTGCAACTAACAATTATTGAATGAATCTGTAGATTATCTCCTCAATTAATCGGATGTAAAATCCAAATATGGTTACTTATGAAAAAAATCATAATTTTAATTAAAAGATTCATTCTGATCAATTATTTGCAAAACTGTTATTCCACTTCCTCAAAACAATCATTATTCAAATAAATATACTAAATGTATGTATGTACAGTGGGTACGGAAAGTATTCAGACCCCCTTCAATTTTTCACTCTTTGTTATATTGCAGCCATTTGCTAAAATCATTTAAGTTAATTTTTTTTCCTCATTAATGTACACACAGCACCCCATATTGACAGAAAAACACAGAATCGTTGACATTTTTGCAGATTTATTAAAAAAGAAAAACTGAAATATCACATGGTCCTAAGTATTCAGACCCTTTGCTCAGTATTTAGTAGAAGCACCCTTTTGATCTAATACAGCCATGAGTCTTTTTGGGAAAGATGCAACAAGTTTTTCACACCTGGATTTGGGGATCCTCTGCCATTCCTCCTTGCAGATCCTCTCCAGTTCTGTCAGGTTGGATGGTAAACGTTGGTGGACAGCCATTTTTAGGTCTCTCCAGAGATGCTCAATTGGGTTTAAGTCAGGACTCTGGCTGGGCCATTCAAGAACAGTCACAGAGTTGTTGTGAAGCCACTCCTT
>NW_015542408.1:3372492-3376181 GCF_001515605.1 Sinocyclocheilus anshuiensis | reverse complement strand
GCTGCAATATAACAAAGAGTGAAAAATTGAAGGGGGTCTGAATACTTTCTGTACCCACTGTATGTAGGCTCAAAATTAAACATTATATGCAAAAAAGGGGTTACATTTGAACAGATTGTTTACCATTTGAAATTAATAAATTAAAAATGATAAAGAAAAAGCGCATCCTAAATGTTGACTTGTACAAGGTAAGAGGAACACACATTCACTCATGTGAACATATTATATTTATACTCCATTACAGTAGTCCCTTTACTGTTTCTGCTCATGAAAAATAAAATTTCATCTAAAATTTTAAACTTACATTTAATGTCTAACAAGAAGTATTTTTAGTAAAATGTATATTTTAGAATTATGGCGCTCTGTCTGTTTGATGCGCATGTGTGTCGATGCTCATTCACTGAAGTGTGTGAAGTTTAACGGATACTCGCTTGCTGTCAGGATGAGCCTTTATGCAAAAATTGAAATAATTGCATGACAGATAAGGATAAAACTGTGAGGGAAAACACATTTCAAATGCAACAGCACACACATCTGCCAGAGAGCCTGACAGGGCAAGCAAATTTAAAAAATATGCTTTTGTTTGAAATACTTAATATGACGCATTCTTATGTTCGTGACAAGTTGGGTCATGCACT
The DNA here is from genome assembly GCF_001515605.1 of Sinocyclocheilus anshuiensis. Taxonomy (NCBI): domain Eukaryota; kingdom Metazoa; phylum Chordata; class Actinopteri; order Cypriniformes; family Cyprinidae; genus Sinocyclocheilus; species Sinocyclocheilus anshuiensis. The sequence continues at coordinate 3,375,543 of NW_015542408.1, read as the reverse complement.
TTTATTCACTCGCACTATAAAGTGTTGTTTGTAAAGTGACTCCTGTAAAGTGATATTTGAAAAGTGGTGTTTTATATGCAGAGTGCACAGATGCCATTAATCGATAATCATATTCGTTTTTGATTATTTTTATTATTTATTTTATCAGTTAATGGTTGCAGCTCAAGAAAAGTGCATTGCATTTTTTTTTTTAAAGTGTCAATTAATTAATGGCAAAAACAATATCCATGTCCTGTCATAGTTCCCACCAACTTACGCTGGAATATCTGCGGTCAACCAGCCTGCTGAGCTTCTTCCACAGTTCTCCACTATTGAATATGTTGTCCAGGTAAAGCTTTTAATTATCCACCTTTCATGGCCATATAAGTACTGAACACTAAAACTGGATACATAAGAAATAGTTACTGATCTATCAGAAGGATTGAGATGATGATCACAAGTTTCATTCGTTGATTCTGTTTCTTTTCTATAGCGTGGTCCACAGATGCCCCTGAACTTCCTGTATGTGGTGGACACATGCATGGAAGATGATGATCTGCAGGCGCTGAAGGAGTCGCTTCAGATGTCCCTAAGCCTGCTGCCTCCCACTGCTCTGGTGGGCCTCATTACGTTTGGACGCATGGTCCAGGTTCACGAGCTGGGCTGTGAAGGCATCTCTAAGAGCTATGTCTTCAGGGGCACCAAAGACCTCAGTGCTAAACAGCTTCAGGTAGTTCAAGATAATTTAAGATACAGCTGTTTGACTAAACTAGTTGGCACAAATGTCTCTTAATATACAATATTTTAATTTGATAAATCTTGTGTACAGGAGATGCTTGGGTTAACTAAACCCGCTGCAGCACAAGCAGGCCGAGGGCCACAACAGCCTCCGGTTCCTCCTTCAAACAGGTGAGCTAAATATGTTTTTATAGCTGCTTTGCAAATGTAAATCTTCGGACTGTATAAACGAATAATTTGCATAATCAAATTCTGATATTTTTAATCTATCCCTGAAGTTGTCGAGTCAAGTCAGTTTTATTTATATATTGCTTTATACATTATAGATTGTGTCAAAGCAGCTTCAGATTGATAAACAGTGATAACAGAATCAATGATGCAAACTTTATGAAATATGAGACAAATTCAAATTCTGCTGTAAACCAGCTCTAGTGTCCTTGTTCAGCTCAAGTCATTTCAGTTTAATAACTATGTCAAATTCATCAATTATAAAACGAATTCAGCTATAAGCAGCTCTGAAGAAGACAACAGTGTCATTATTCCGCTCAAGTTCAATGTTGATTCAATTCAGTCTAATAACAGTGTCGAAGTTGCAGAATCCATCCATTATGAACCAAATTTAATTCAGTTATAAAGAATCTCTACAGAAGACAATAGTGTTGTCATCCAGAACAATTCATTTCAAGTTTTGTTCTCTGAAGTGTATTTTAAACCCTGATTAAGCAAGCCAAAGGCAACACTGACAAGGAACCAAAACTCCATCAGGTGGCAGTAGTGGAGAAAAAATCTTGGGAAACCAGCCTCAGTCTGGGGACCAGTTAAACAAACCTATATGAACGAAGACAGTGTGATTTATGGTGGTCACTGATTATATGTGTGGTCAGGTTTCTGCAGCCAGTACAGAAGATAGATATGAATCTGACAGATTTGCTGGGAGAGCTGCAGAGAGACCCCTGGCCTGTGACTCAAGGAAAACGACCACTGAGATCACTCGGAGTGGCTGTTTCCATTGCCGTTGGTCTGTTAGAGGTGACTGTCATGATTTATGTTATTATCTTCAGTCGTGGTCTGCTGTCATGGCCGCTTTGCTACCAGCTGCAGTTACTAAATTATACCAGTTTGGACATGTCTTTTTGTTCTTTATTATTACTATTTTCCATACTTTGTTTAGACTAACAATAAAGGCATTAAATCAATGAAGTAACACAAATAGAAATATGGGAATTATATTGTGATCAAAACGTATAGTTTCTTCAAAGTAGTTTTGCACATTCTGGATGTGCTCAAAAACTCAACATAATGAAGTTTATCCTGGGATGCTTTTTAAACCGCATTGAAGCAGTTTCCAATGTATACTGGATACTCATTGACTGCTTTTCATTCACTATTCTGCTCAAAATGCATATTTTGTAATGAAAAATTTAGCTTTTTTTTTTTTTACTTTGTATGCAGGTGTACTAATTTTAAGCATTTAAGCAGAAGCCTTAAGCATGGCTCAAAAGGTTTTTGAGATCATAAAATGCATAAATTCATTAAGGGGTGTCCAAAGCTTTGTGCTTATTAATTGTTTCCCTCCCTCTTGTAGTGCACTTTCCCTAACACTGGCGCTCGCATCATGGCATTCATCGGTGGGCCCGCCACTCAGGGTCCGGGTATGGTGGTAGGAGATGAACTGAAAACACCTATTAGATCCTGGCACGACATCGAGAAAGACAATGCCAAGTTCATGAAGAAAGCCACTAAAGTGAGTCTTCCCGTATTTGTTCAGGGTTTCCGCGGGTCTTAAAAAAAGTCTTAAAAAATCTTAAATTTAGTTGTATTAAATTTAAGGTCTTAAAAAGTCTTAAATTGTACAAGAAAGTCTTAATTATGATTTAAAGAGGTCTTAAATTTGGGGACGGAAAGACCAGAATTGCGATATGGCTGTATGTGACGATTAAACTTAAAAAGGCTATGATGTCATTAAATAAACATGAGCGCTGCACGTTCAAAGTCCAGTGCTGCTCTGCTTTGTGTACCGCTGTTACCGTGGAAACGGTTATATTTCTACCAAACACTCCACCTGCTGTCAGAATGAATGAGCATTTTCAATAAAACTGATGTTTTTTTCAGAGTTCAGACAAATGCAAAAATCGACCCATGTTTTTACCCTGCAAACACGCAGAGCTTTAAATGTGAACTGGTGGATCGGTAAGAAGACAGTGCATTATAAAAATCTAAACAGAATAGGGGTGTGCGATATTATCATAATTGTTGTTCTAACGATGTGTGATTTGATATTATCGAGTATATCGCGAAAAGCAAACAAAACACCTACAGAGTGCACGCATACAT
>NW_015542408.1:3363363-3372428 GCF_001515605.1 Sinocyclocheilus anshuiensis | reverse complement strand
ATCACATAATTCAAGATATGGGGCAGAAAATGTATATATTTATATAATTTCATATAGTTAATATCACACAAAAAGTGCCGTTTTTTTTCTCAAAGTCAGCATGATTACAAATATGATTATTGATTTTATACAACAGTTCAATAAACAGGAAGTTAATATTAGGAGACTTATGTTTTAGACACCATATTTCCTGGTTTTGTTGTATTTCTCCAACAAAAATCATTCCAAACACAGCCACAGCGCTGTCTTAAAGGTAAAAATGCCCATAAAACTTGTTGGAAATGATTAACTTCTATCACTGCTGTGAACAAACCAAAAAATATGAAGAATATAAAAAAATTCAGGAGTCAGCTGTCAGCACAATTAGAGATAAGATATCAGCATAATAACACATTCAGCAAAATATTGTCTAATTATCTTTATCGATAAAATACCTGTAAATTATCTCGATATCATTTTTTGTCGATATCGCACACCCCTAATTTGTTATTTAATTGGTATAATAATTTATTTTTAATAATTGTTTAAATTAATATAGTAATTAATACTTTAATGGTTTAATGGTAAAAATGGTTTAAAGGCTGAAATATAAAGTTTATCATTTTATAAAACTTTTTGTTTTTGTGAAAACTTGTATCTGAACTGTAAATTATGCTTTTTACAGCAATTTTACAGTTTAATATGGTATTATAGACATTGCCTATCCCGCTCATATGGTATTAATTTTATTTGTGCAGGTCTTAAAAAGGTCTTAAATTTGAGCGTAAAAATCCTGCAGAAACCCTGTTGTTGTCTGTATGATTGGCTTGGTAGAAGTACCCACATACTGGTGATACCAGTGATTTCATAAAGATTGAGTATCTTGAAGCTGTACTGGTGAGTGATGGGTCACAGAGGTGCATTGGAAAGTTCACAATTGAACTGACCTTTGCATTTTCAACTGAAATTTCAGAGCAGAACACCGTAAAATCAGAGTGTTATTTTCTGGAAAAACAACTGCATATTTTTTCATACAGCATTATGTGTGAAAACTGGCAATCAGCTGGTCCGCAAATGCTGATTATCCTAATTCTTACCGGATTTGAGTTTACGTCTACATTTATGCATTTGACCACACGTTTAGCCAAGTGCATTCAAGGTAGACGTTTTATCAGATCTTACTTTCCCTAGGAATCGAACCCATGACCTTTGCTTTGATAATGCCATGCATTTCTATCTGAGCTATTCCTATTCTGTTTAAAGTGTAAATGTTGTTTCTGTACACATTTAAAATAGTACGTCATTCCCTTGTAGCACTATGAAGCCTTGGCCAACCGTGCTGCTGCCAATGGACACATCATTGATATTTATGCATGCGCTCTGGATCAGACAGGATTACTGGAAATGAAGTGCTGCACTAACTATACAGGGTAAGTGATTCAAAAAAGGTTTTCAATTTTCTTTTTAAATTGTGTTTCAGCATACTGACAGTGCGTGTTTAGAGATTTGAGGGGACTCTGGTGCATATTAAAACATGTTGAGAGTCAGGAAACATAATTCTAGACATACTATCCCCAAGATTTTCAGTACGAGCAAACACGTATTCAGAAATGTGTGAAAATCTCTTACTTTGCCATTATGCTGTTTTAATAAATAAATTTTATACTGATCGTAAACTTGCAATGTCTTTGGACTGTCTTCAACAGTACATCTTTATGCTTTTGTGTAAATGGCAGGGGTTACATGGTCATGGCGGACTCTTTCAACACATCCCTATTCAAGCAAACCTTCCAGAGAGTTTTCACTAAGGACGCGCAGGGCTCCTTTAAGATGGCATTAGCAGGGACTCTTGAGATTAAGGTGGCTTGCATTTCTTTTTGTCATTGTTCTGTTGTCTTGTCTGTTTTAATTATTTCATTATTTAATTGTGCTATATATGGGTTACCTTATAATCTTAACAAACTATTATTTCAGACTTCAAGAGAGATAAAGATTTCTGGAGCAATCGGCCCGTGTGTCTCCCTGAACGCCAAAGGTCCCTGTGTGTCAGAAAATGTAAGTACTCATCTATCTTAAATCAAATAGGCTATACATTTTCTCTTAGGTTCAGTGTTTTCCCTGGCAATGTCGACAACATACTGACATTCATTTTGACTTCTGCTTGTAGGAAATAGGAACTGGCGGAACAAGTCAGTGGAAAATTTGTGGACTGGATCCAAACACCACTCTTGCATTCTTCTTCGAGGTTGTGAGTCAGGTACATAAGAATTCAATTTGTTGGATTTTCTTACAGTAGCCCTTGACATACATGTTTAGAAGCAGGCATTGCGACGGAGGGTTTTGGATTACTACAGAAAATAATTTTGGCTTGTCCCTCGGCTTCTAAATCTAAATCAAAATTTTCAAAATGTGTATTTTTGTATTACTGTGAAGAAAAAATTGGCCTCAGAGTATTACAAAAGTCACAGATACTGTGGCTGTTGAACCTGGTGTCAGATTGCATGTAGATTTCCATCTTAAAGGGATAGTTCACCCAAAAATGAAAATTTGATACACCCAGGGCATCCAATATGTAGGTGACTTTGTTTCTTCAGTAGAACACAAACGAAGATTTTTAACTCAAACCGTTGCAGTCTGTCAGTCTTATAATGGAAGTGAATGGGAATCACGGCTTTGAGAGTAAAAAAAAACATACACAAACAAAACCAAATTAAACCCTGCGGCTCGTGACGATACATTGATGTGTAAAGACACGAAATGATCGGTCTGTGCAAGAAACTGAACAGTATTTATATCGTTTTCTACCTCTGATGCACTGCAATGTCTGAACTGTCCTGAGCGCGTTCTCAACAGCCGGCGCGTGACGCGTCTTCTTCTTGCTTTTCGGCGGATCGCAGACTTAAAAGTGCATTACATCAATGTATCGTCACGAGCCGCAGGGTTTAATTTGGTTTTGTTTGTGTATGTTTTTTTGACTCTCAGAGCCGTGATTCCCATTCACTTCCATTATATGACTGACAGACTGCAACGGTTTGAGTTAAAAATGTTCGTTTGTTTTCTACTGAAGAAACAAAGTCACCTACATCTTGGATGCCCTGGGGGTAAGCAGATAAACATCAAATTGCCATTTTTGGGTGAACTATCCCTTTAAATGCAGGTGGTCCACTACAGGGCAAACTTTCCTCATACATGGAATGTTTCTTTTGAAACTGCTTTTTTAATTTAAAGCATTACTTCACTGCAGTAGTTTTTAACCTTTTATATCTTTTAGTGATTCTCAAAAGATAGAATTGTAAATAAATTATTCCAAATACTGCACAGTATATGGAGGAACATGACGTGAAATTTGTACAGAGAATAATTTGGAGTTAGTCTTGTCTTCACAGTTACTCATTTTATTTTGTCGTTCTGAGTATGCATGGTTTTAAAGGAATAGTTCACCCAGAAATAAAAATTTGCTTAATTTATTTGTAGATGAGCTTGTTTGTTCATCAGATTTGGAGAAATTTAGCATTACTTCATTTGCTCTCCAATGGATCCTCTGCTGTGAATGGGTGCCGTCAGAAGGAGAGTCCAAACAGCTGATAAAAACATCACAATAATCCACATGACTCCAGTCTATCAAATAACATCTAGTGAAGTGAAAATCTGCATGTTTGTAAGAATTAAATACATAATTAAAACGTTTCAACTTTAAACTTTTGTTTCTTGCCAAAATGTAAGTCTATAATCCATAATAACGCTTTCTCCAGGGAAAAAAAAATCTTGATTAAAAACATTATGACTAGTGGATTATTGTGATGTTTTTTTTAACTCCGATTCTGATGGCACCCATTCACTGCAGAGGATCCATTGGTGAGCAAGTTATGTAATGCTAAATTTCTCTAAATATTTTCTGACGAAGAAACAATACATCTTCATCTTGAATGGCCTGAGAGCGTTTACATTTTTTAAAATTTTAATTTTTTGGGTGAAATATTCCTATAATGTTTGCCGGCTTACACAGTTACTGTACAGTGAATAATAATTTTAGAGGTTGGTGTGAGCTTTTATTTATTTATTTATTTTTAAGTAGCTAGTGAAATGCGTCAGTTCAGATTGCGCCATCAAAATAATAAAAATTGCAGTCGATGTCAGTCATGGATGCAGTTCCTGAAAGCAATTGAACTGTGATTGGCCGTTTCAGATGCTGAGCATTTTAGAGACAGCATTCATTTGAGCATTCATTTACCAAAAAAAAAAAGAATCATTGTTTGTGTTCAAGTCACAAAAGAAAACAATACAACTTTTCTGAAGCAAAAGTCCTTTTTTCTCTTCTTTCTTCAAGATTCGTTTATTGTAGAATATCGCACAAGTTTTCTTCTTTCTGCATGAAGTCTGTTTACATCATAAGCAGTGAAATTGCTTCTGGTTAGCTCCGCCAACCCAGTGTCCTCTTGTGCTGGGGTGAAGCGATGCTGCAGACGCTTCCTTAAGTCATGATTATTTCTACGCTATTCAAACCACCAAAGGTCAGTGAGGGTCATGCTCAAACCAGCGTGAGGTCCTGTTGGGGTTCGTTGTTTGTTTGTAGTGCCGGAGGTACACTGGGAGCTGGCGAGGAGAAGCTGTTGCTCTCGCGGCGTGGCTGTATGGTCGTGCACTGGGAGAGGGAGTTTTTACGAGGGTACTCGAACATCTGCTGGATTTTAGTCAGGCTTTTGCGCAGCGCTGCTCTGTACCTCCTGAGAGATACAAACAAGGTCATGGTAAACCTCCCACATACTTGCAAGCTCTAAGAATCTAAAAAACAACCACATATCAATACCACGATTCATAGCCACTCCATGTTCTCTTTCTAGATGTGGCCCAAATTGGCCATTGAGTTTTTACCTCTACCTTCCTTTTCCAATCCTGCTCCACATTTGATTCCTGCCACATTTTATTTACGAAACATTATTGAATGTGACGGGTATTAATATGGGCTGCCACATCTGATAGTTAAAAGGCCAGGAATGTCTTAATCAACAATAAAAAAGGTAATATCTCCATGATTACATTTCCCAAAATAGTGAGCTTCTTTTCAGGGAGAATGTGTTATGGATCTTCCTGACTTCCTTCTACCTATCATGCCATTAAGGATGGGCTGTGTGACCTTATATTTACAGTAATGTCTTGCAGTAATGATATATGTATTACAATATAGTTTTCTCTTGAAATTCAACAATAAAATGGTTTATATATTAATATATAAATGCATCATGAGGTCTGTAAGTTTTGTTTAATGCTTTTGAAAGCATAAGAGATGTCTTACCGAAGCTGCATTTATTTGATGAAATATACAGAAAACCTTAAAGGGGTCATATGATGCTTTTTTAATGATCATTATTTTGTGTATTTGGTGTAACAGAATATGTTGACATGCTTTAATGTTCAAAAAACACATTATTTTTCAAATACTGTACATTATTGTAGGTCCTCTATGCCCCGCCTCTCTCAAACGCTTCATTTTCTACAAAGTCCCTCCTTCCGACAAGCGCAGTCTGCTCTGATTGGCCAGCTGACCCAGTGCACTGTGATTGGCCGAACACCGCAAGCACTCGTCGGAAATGTAACGCCCCTTACCATAATCGCGAGCTTCATCTTTTAAAATAAATGTAAAGACAGAACCCGAAAGGGGAACAGAGTCGCGTGACCGACACAGTGATGAAGCTGGTATGTGTTTGCATTACACAAGCCACGGTTAAGACAGCTGACTCCACTTTGATGTGACCCTGTCTCTCTCTCTCTCTCACACGCACACACACACACACGATCTCTCTCTCTCTCTCTCTCTCTCTCACTCACTCACTCACTCACTCACTCACTCACTCACTCACTCACTCACTCACTCACACACACACACACACACGCGATGTCTCTCTCTCTCGCTCTCTCTCTCTCTCACACACGCACACATGATGCGCAAAACTCCATTTGAACAGTCAATAGCAAATACTTAAACTAATAACAAAACAGTAGCTGATTCAGAAGCGCCAGATTGTCATAGCAAAGTCAGAATTACCTCCTCTCCTAGGTTCACGAAACGGTTGTCCATACAATGAATTGCTGTTCTGTTGTAAGTAATCTTAAAGATTCCTAAATGCATCTACTTCTGGAAGGCCAAATAAAGTGCTTTTGCTTTCGCACTGAAACACACAGCGTCTCCCTGACATGACTGCTTCAACACTAACTGCGGTTACTGAAACCATGCCTTCTTTCTTTGCGTGAACATTTGGGTGCATTATGCAAATATTTCCACATAGTGAGGTAGATATGTGGGGGCGTGTTAGAACGAGCCGTTTTAGGGGGGCGTGGCAGAGTCTTAACTTTTATAAAGAATATCTCTTTGGTTTTGAGACTTTAGTCTTTGTAACTTCAGGGATCTTATCTATGCACAATCAGCTTGTAACACTCCAAAGAGAAAGGAAAACTTGAAATCGCATCATATGACCCCTTTAATATTGTGAAATTTAAAAATTTTAATTTTAAACAGCTGTTTCTATTTAAATTTGTTACAATTTTAAACATTTCTTGTTATCAATGCTGAAAACAGTTGTGCTGCTGTGTAATATTTTTGGTGAAACCATGATACATTTTTTGTCCATTATTTTTTGTTGAATAGAAATTTTAACAGCATTTATTTTAAAGAGTTTATAAAATAACTTATTTTAATATTATTTTAAAATATGGTCTTTTTTGGTCAATTGATGCAGCCTTGCTGAATAGAATACATTTTTAATAATTTTTTTAAATGTTTGAATAATGGTGAATTTTATTACACCAGAGTGTGACAATAAAGCAGTGACATACATATTAATTGGTATAGGTATATAAGAGACATGTGTTTCTGTTGTTATATGAATATACTGTCATACAGCCCAGCCCTATTTGCTTCGTAAGAGACATACTTGCCTTTTTACCCTACTTCCACATGATATGCATTATAAGAATGAAAATGGTGCGTTTAGTTGCTTACGTTTGAGTCATGGAGTTGATCCATGGGTTAAGAGCTGAAGTGAAGAGTACAAGCCATGTGGCAACAGCCGAGGCAGGCTGCGGGCTCTCTTTTCCCGTCAGTGTCTCAAAGAAGCAGATAACGATGTATGGCAGCCAGCAAATGAGCAGGCACACTGTCAACAACACGCACAAATCACATGACGTGGTTAAAGATTTTTTGGACAAACTTATTTAATTAGCTCAAGAGGAATATCGACTTGAACTGTCTGGAGGTTGTGTTGCATGTGTGATGTATTTTGCTAATTAATTAGTTTCTCCATAATCTACCTGGACCCTTGCTGTTGTTTTTCTCAGTCACCAAAGACAGGAATAAACATCATACATTTAAAATAATTAGGTTGTCAATCGATTAGAATTTTAAATTGAATTAATTGCATGGAGTTAAATAACAATTAATCCACAGCAATTCAGTTTTGCAGTTAAATTTGCTAGTCTGTGGGTTAGTTGTGTGTCTACATACAAACACAGACTGATGTCTTAAGCCACTGTAATCTCACTAACTCTAATTTTATTCTATAAATTTTCTGATTTACATAACCAGTCAAAAGTTTGGACATACCTGCTCATTCTTTATTATTTCCATAATGGGGAAGAATGCAAAACTTTGAAATAGAACAAATAGAAATAGCAAAAATATTACATTTGTGTTATCTTATTATTTTTTAGCTTCATTGTATAGATTCCAGCTCTGCACACCAACTTCATGAGGTGCAATGTGGGTTGCTTTTAAACAGCACTGAAGTAGTATGCTGGATACTTGTTGGCTGCTGTTCCTTCCTCTTCAGTCCAAGTCGTCCATTAAATAAATTTAAGTTTTTGAAATTAAATTCATACATAGACATTTTATGTTTGTCTGCAAAACTAATTTGAAGCATTTAAGGTGAAGCCTGTAATGTTTTTAAGGTCGTGAGAAACATAAATGAAGTTACATGAAGTGTGTCTAAACTTTTGACTTAGTGTATTTTATTTGGAGTCATTGGCGCAGTGCTCAAGACACAAATGAGGTCTCTATAATATCTCAATTTTTTAGCAATAAGATTAAATGGAGAGAAAAATGAGAGAAAAATTTGTCTTTAAAAATGTATATTTTCTATACTTTCAGAAGGCACTGCAATCTATAATTATAGTATTACTGTACACTATTATTCAAAAGTTTGGGGTTAGTAAGAAATGCTTTTATTCAGCAAGGATGCACTAAATTGACCAAAAGTGACTGTAAATATAATGTAATACAAAATATTTATATTTCAAATAAATGTTGTTCTTTGATGTTTATCAAAGAAACCTTAAAAAATGTATTATGGTTTCCACAAAAATATTAGGCAGTAACATTGATCATAATTAGGTGCGCTCCGATTGATCGGCCGATAATCACGTTGGGATGATTGATCGGCGGTCTCTAAAAAGGCAGATCTCAAAAAAACGATCTCAAGCTGATGACGCTGCTGTGAGAGGTTTGGCACGACATGCAGCGGCACCGTCTCAGTCTCTGTCCGGTGCGGGTAAAATAATTATAATGCTGAAGGTGAGGTACTCACCTTCATATTTCTTCATTAAATAACTTAAAGTAATTTGAAAACCTTGTGTGAGACGTAATTTCACAAACAGCGTGAGTGAATCACCGCGCGCGCTCTCTTTCTCTCTCAAAATACGCAAATGGCTTCAAATCACCACACATCGCGTCTGTCTATAAGCGAGCTGCACGCTGCACAGTTGACACAGGAATTGTCACTTTACAATCGAGGCAGTGTCACATCGTCACTAAAGTTTATAAATTGCGTTACTTTTTAATTCTTGCCCGTGTTAAAACCATTCAGCGCTCGCGCGCTCTCATGGAGACCATGCTCTCATGCACACTCGCAGTGCACACATAATGCCAGGTTCACATTACTCCGTTTGCAGTGTGTATGTGGTGCGTATTTTTTCCGCGCTCATGTTAACGGATTAATAAAGCGTTCACACTGCGCATGGTTGCGGTCCAGCAGTGCGTTCAGGAGCGGTACGTCTGCAGCAGTGCAGAGATCGTTTCTGCACCGAGTCTATTTTTG
>NW_015542408.1:3358947-3362732 GCF_001515605.1 Sinocyclocheilus anshuiensis | reverse complement strand
ATTGTATTACTGTACTGTGTAAAAAAAGAATCGCAATGCTGAAAAAGCATTTTCAGTGACAATGTTTGGATTTGAAATCAAACTAATGGATAAATGTTGTGTTTGTGGTAAACGGCCACGGATCAGTAGCGGACTCCTGTGTGAAAGCTGCTTCCCCTCTCACAAGAGTCACCTAAGAGGGGAATTCCCCCCATTTTCAAAAATGAAATTCAGGCCCTAAAAATCCTGATTGGAGTGGAATGATAATTTGGTATATTCCAATGATAGGGAAATAATAAAAAGAAGGCTTTAAAAAGATCGGTATCGGTGATCGGTATCGGCAGATACTGCTTTCTGTGATCGGCGATCGGCCTCAAAAATCCTGATCGGAGCACCCCTAATGATAATAATAAGAAATGTTTCTTGAGCAGTAAATCAGCATATTAGAATGATTTCTGAAGGATCATGTGACACTGAAGACTGGAGTAAAGATGCTGAAAAGTCAGCTTTGATCACAGGAATAAATTACATTTTAAAATATATTCAAATAGAAAACTGTTTTTACAGTATATTTGATCAAATAAAATTAGTCGTTGAGCATTAGAAACTTTTCAAAAACATTTTTACAAATCTTACCGACCCCAGACAATGATAATATATGTGGATGCTGGTGTTGTTCTGTGTTTGTATTAAGCAGGAAGCAAGTCTCCATATGTCAAGGAAAAATGATTGTACCTAATCAAGTGATGTCAGAAAGATAATCACTTATTAAAAATCCAAAACACTGTGGCAAATCAAACACAATAAAGCTGCTTTATGCCTCCTGGTTTAATTACGCTTACCTATGGTAGTCACCATTACTATGGAGCTTTTGAAGTAATTACTGGCTGGCACGTAGAAACAATGGTCTTCGTTGCAAACAAACGTCCCTCGTCGCACCTGGTTCCTGGCTATATACACTATATATCCATACATGGAGCACATCAGTACAATGGGAATGATGATTCCCACCACCATGAAGAGCATGTTGAAGGCAATGCTGGACGGTTTGAAGTTGGGAACACAGAGGAACTTTGTCTCGCTGTAGACGTAACTACCAAAACCAAAGAGTGGCAGAGCTGCAGTGAGGATGCTGTAGACCCACACCATTGCGAGGATGACTTTGGCCCTGTATGCTGTGAAGATCACGGGGTAGCTGAGGGCAAAGTAGATCTCTGTGAACTTCTCGACAGTCGCCCAGGTGAGCGAATGGATTGAGGCGAGCTGGAGCAACAAAAACAGAAAGGCGCTGCCCTTGCAGGTGGCGCTCTTACTAGGGTAGCTCTTGACTTGAAAAAGGCTGTTATGGATACCGAAAGGGATGGTGGAGACGCCCAACGCCAGATCACATAGGCAGAAGCTTAAAGTGAGACCCCAGGTGTCCGTTTGCAAACTCCGATTGAGTAACACCACCAAAAGTAATACCAAGTTCCCCAACACGGAGCAGATACTGGAACCGATCATCAACGCTGCATAAACCATCGCCGTCCACTGCATGTTTACATGTGCGTTCAAATGCAGACATTTACAAAGAAGAACACAAACGCTCATTCAACGACAGAGATCACACTGGAAGCTGTGGAAAGAGGAGGTCACGTTATCTGTGCCAAACCACCAGGGAAGGTGTTGCTTTATGGGAGGAGTGTACCTCATGCTGATCTTCAGGAGTAGAGGATCAACCGCAATTTACCAAGCACTGATCTCTTTGGGGAGCGTTAGTCAAACCCCCCTCCACCTTTACTATCAGCACCTGCATCAGCCGGTTCGAAAATGGCAAACGCTGCCTTGAGAGGCAAAACTATGTGAACAGCTACAATCACATGTAGCGAGGTAAATAAAGCATCTACCATTTAAAGAGTATGTTTCTGTGGACACAGGGCGCACTGGGAGGCTGGAGCTGCACTGCTCTGCAAACACGACGCTTGAGATTCAGTATCCTCTCTGTTGTGGCTGCTGCTGACTTTATGAGCCGTTTCATGCTCGAGTGTTTTTTTTAGTATAATTGGCAAGAAGCATGACCCTAATGCGGTTTAAGCCTTAATCATTAATTAAGGCTTCGGTGCCTTTACCCAGAGCTTAAGCCTTCCTTCCAGTTATAACAGTTATATCCTGTTACATGTGTCGTTTCTTACGGGCATTAAACAGTTTTTGGATTACAGGTTTTTTGATGGTATTGCACAAGCCATATTTGCAATACCTGACCTGGAATTAATTGTTTAGTCAAATATAAATATCAAAACTGACTAATTACTTCACAGTTGCAGTCAGTTTCTATGAAAGCCCGTTTCCGCACTGTGTAAAAAAAAATAAAACAAGGTAATTGCGACTTTTTATCTCACAATTATTTTTTTATTTTTTTTACATTTCTCGCAACTGCTAGTTTACATCTCACAATTCTGACTTTTTTTCTTGTAATTGTGAATTTACATTTTACAATTCTTACTTATTTTCTTAGAAGTGTGAGAGATAAACTCAAAATTGCAAGTTATAAAGTCCAATTCTGAGGGGATAAAAAAGGTACTTTCTTACAAATGTGAGTTTATATCTTGCAATTCTGACTTTATTTCTAAGAATTGCGAATTTCTCACAATACTGACTTTGCAATTCACAATTCAGAATTGCGAGAGATAAATTAGAAATTCTTAGAAATAAAGTCAGAATTGCGAGAAAGTCAGAATCTTGATATAAAAAGTAGCAATTCCTTTTTTTCTTTTCTTTTTTTTTTCAGTGGCGGAAACATGCTCTTAAGTTCACCAAGGCTGAAAATTCAGCTTTGGCATTACAGGAATACATTTCATTTTAAACTATATTAAAATAGTAATATTATCAAATATTATTACAATTGAAAACATTTTTTCTTTGTTTTTAATCAAATAAATGCAGCCTTTGTGAGCATAAGATACTTTTAAACTTTGAAAAGTTTGGAATATTGATGATTTTTTAAATAGTAGACTTCTTGAGGAGTGGGACACTGTGGCTTTGCTAATGCTTCCAAAACATCTCCATTTGTCTTCGATTCTTGCTTAATGGTGTGACTTTGGATTAGACTATGTATAAGCTGTTCAGTGGAGCATTAGTTAGTTTGTCCAGACAATAGCAGATTGGTGGGAATGTTTTGGAAACCTGTTAGAATGCAACCCTTTATCTTTGCAATAACTTTGATGGGTTTGTCTTTAATATTGTTGAACAAAATATTGAGCAGTGTTCTCTGTCTTTTCTTTTTCCTCAGCACAACGCTCCTATCCCACAGGGTGGACGTGGAGCCATACAGTACGTAACACAGTACCAGCATTCTAGCGGGCAGAGGCGCATCAGAGTGACCACAGTTGCAAGGAAGTGAGTGTTTTCAACATTGACAATAATAAGAAATATTTCTTGAGCAGCAAATCAGCATATTAGAATGATTTCTGAAGGATCATGTGACCCTGAAGACTGGAGTAATGATGCTGATAGTTATAGTTATTAATGGTTATTAATAAAATAGTTATTTTAAATTATATTTTTGATCAAATAAATGCAGCCTTTGTAAGCGCAAATGACTTCTTTCAAAAACATCTTACCAACTCCAAACTTTTGAACAGTACCGTAAGGATTTTGTATATTAGAACTTCTATTCTACTGTATTTCAACCCTAAATGTCACCGAAATGTCACTGAGACACAAGAACCGATAAAGTCCACAAAGTGTCCACTTTGTTCACTATTTGAGTAATAGTACACTTGGCAAGAGGAACTGGGGGGGGGGCCGGGGGGGAACCTTGTAGATAG
>NW_015542408.1:3357520-3358908 GCF_001515605.1 Sinocyclocheilus anshuiensis | reverse complement strand
GGGGGGGAACCTTGTAGATAGTTCTTCTTGTAGATTGTCCTTTCATAAATGTTCAAGTTTGGACATCATCTTTGTACATCATCCATTTGTTATGTTCAACATTCACGTACAGTTTCCAAGACAACTTGAAGAAGACATCAAAAGATTCCACTTTTAGAACATTGCATTTGTTTGTCAGAATCAATGTGCATCGTAAGCATAAATTTAGTCTTGGACAAAGACTAATGCACTGCTTGTAGCTTTCAAACATACTAAAAGTGTTTTAAGTGCCTGAAACATTACTGAGCTCTTTGACTCTTTTCTGTTCTGTCGCTTTAAATATACCTTTTAGATTTCTTTTTTACCATGCAGACATGAGGATGAATCAATGTGAGTCAGACCGATGATGCAAAAGCTTGTATTTGAAGGTCACTGTGCTATAACATGTTCTTCGCATCCTCCTCTTCAGCTGGGCTGATGCGCAGACTCAGATCCAGAGCATCGCTGCATCTTTTGACCAGGAGGCCGCTGCCATCCTCATGGCCCGCCTGGCCATCTATAGGGCCGAGACGGAAGAGGGCCCGGATGTTCTGCGCTGGCTGGACCGACAGCTCATCCGCTTGGTGAGTCTTTCAGCACTTCTTCTTTCAGCTGGGACTTACTTGGTATAATCAGTCCTTTAGTATTAGGGATGCACAATAATTTCTTTATTTTCTTTCATTTGCAGTGCCAGAAATTTGGAGATTATCATAAAGATGATCCCAATTCATTCCGTTTCTCTGAGACGTTCTCATTGTATCCTCAGGTACGTTCTTTTTGTCTCACGCTCTGAGACTACACTGAATCTCGCTTTACAGCTAAGTGAAAATAAGATCTTGACATTGTCTTTGGCAGTTTATGTTCCATCTGAGGAGGTCTTCATTCCTGCAAGTGTTCAACAACAGTCCTGATGAAAGCACCTATTACAGACACCAGTTCATGAGACAGGACCTGACCCAGTCTCTGATAATGGTACAGCCCATCCTGTATGCATACTCGTTCAGCGGGCCGCCAGAGGTAAACATGCAAACCTTCTCCCACAGCACATTTAATGTTTGCTTGATTTGACGGATCAATGAGGGACTTTATAGATGGAAGATTCATGCATGATTTTCAACACATGAAATTTAAATTTTCTCCAAATTGTTAGAAATGAATAAATATATTATGTATATAATATATATATATATATATACATATAATGGCATCACTAGGTTCTGTCATTCAGAAACATGTCTTTTCATATCACTGCTATGCTGATGACACTCAACTCTACCTCTCATTCCATCCTGATGATCCGACGATAGCTGCTCGCATCTCAGCATGTCTAACAGACATTTCTTGTTGGATGACGGACCATCACCTTCAAC
>NW_015542408.1:3336394-3357335 GCF_001515605.1 Sinocyclocheilus anshuiensis | reverse complement strand
CTGGTGGAATGACCTGCCCAAATCAATCCGAGCAGCTGAGTCCTTAACCATCTTCAAGAAACGACTAAAAACATATCTGTTCCATCTTTATTTGACCCTCCAACTCTAGCACTTTCTATGCTATTTTAATTCTACTTTATCTATTTATCTTTTTTATAAAAAACAAACAAAAAAAAACTAAAACTAACACTAGCTTTCTATTTTTTCTATTCTATCTACTTGTTTTTCTTTGTGTGTGTGTGTATATATATATAAATACCTTGCTACGTGGCTAACAGAGACTTGTCATTTGCACTTACATATTGTTGCTCTTTTGTTAGTTTTGATTGCTTCTATTGTCCTCATTTGTAAGTCGCTTTAGATAAAAGCGTCTGCTAAATGACTAAATGTAAATGTAAATATAAACTTTTTTAGCCATGCCTATATTTAAAATATATTTAACATATTTTAAAATGTAATGTATTTTTATGATGGAAAAGCTGAATTTTTCAGCATCATTACTCCAGTCCTCAGTGTCACATGATCTTTCAAAAATCATTCTAATATGCTGATTTGGTTATTTATTATTCTTAACAGTGTTGAAAACAGCTGTGCTGCTTAACATTTTTGTGAAAAGGGGAATTATTATTATTTTTTTTTTCAAGAAAAGGTATTCATTTTAAATATATATTTTCTACATGGATCATTTAAAGGGGTCATATGATGCTATTTTAAAGATCATTATTTTGTGTATTTGGTGTAACAGAATATGTTGACATGCTTTAATGTTCAAAAAACACATTATTTTTCAAATACTGTATTTTTTTAGAAATAGCCTTTGTGCACAGCCAGCCTTGTACTCTTCTAGGTTCAAAAAACTGTCGTCCATAAAATGCGTTGCACAAATTCGAACATCTGGGTTGTGCTGTTCTGTTGTAAATAAATCTTAACCAATGATTCCTAATTGTATCTACTTCTGGAAGGCCAAATAAAGTGCTTTTGCTTTCGCACTGAAACACAGCGTCTCCCTGACATGGCTGCATCAACACGACTGCTGTTCCTGAAACCACGCCTTCTTTCTTTGGGTGCACATTTGGGAGGCATTATGCTAATATTTCCACATAGTGACGTAGATATGTGGGGGCGTGTTAGAACGAGCCGTTTTAGGTAGGTGTGGCTGACTCTTAACTTTTATAAAGAATATCTCTTTGGATTTGAGACTTTAGTCTTTGCAACTTTACAGATCTTCTTTATGCACCAAGAGCTTGTAACACTTCAAAGAGAAAGGAAAACTTGAAATCGCATCATATGACCCCTTTAAATGCGCCGTTGCAAAATAACTGTATTAATTTCATACAAAAAAAATTACTGACCCCAAACTTTTGAAAGGCAGTGTATAGAATGTGTAAGTAGTTTAATAATTTTTAAAATATCAGTATTAATTTATTTTGTTTTATTTATTTATTTATTTCTTCAAAGTCAATCACGTGTCATGACTCTCGTTGAATGTGCAGTGCAGTGTCATGATGACTGAGCACTTGATGTCCCCAGACTCAACAGATTAAACAGTGTTCTGTGATCTTTTTGTTCTTATTTTCGTTCAAGCTCATAATGTTGTCTTGAAGCTTTTTTGCAAACACTGAAAAAAGCAATAAGTAAAATTTACTTAAGTTTCTGCACGCATATTTTTGAAGTAAAATGTAAGTATGGAATTAAGTAAAATCTACTTGACTAAGTTAAGTAAAATTAGCAAAGGAAATAAGTAAATTTAACGTGTCCAGTCAGAGTTTGGTGAGTAATTTCTACTTAATTATTTTAAGTTTACCCTGCAATACTGAAGTACATTTCACTCAGCCACGGTTTGTAAACTTTACTCAAACAACATAGCACTGAAAAAAAAAATGCCATTAAAGCATGTGGTTCACTTACATAAGCAAGTAGACAGCTCCTTATTCTTTTTAAGACAACATGTCTACTCAATAGAGTTATTACCCAAATAAACACAGATGCCTCAATACTTGGCACATGATACACAATGACGGTAACGATCAGTGAATAGTTTTTGAGTATGAATAGGTCATTTTGAGTAGAAAATGAACTCTAGATGTCACAAAACGGCAACTTACTTAACCTAACAACAAAAGCAACCATAAAACAGTGTAAATACATCTCGAAAACAGCAAACAATTTAACCTTATTAATTATTCATGCCCAAGTGCATGATGGGAACAACGGGATCATGACTTTATTTTTTACAAAGATTAAGTAAATATCAAACTACTGCAAGTAAAATATACTCAAGTTCAAACTTTAAATTCTACAAGCTTAAATTGAGTACTAATATTGAATTTACTCAACTATTTTACTTGTTTGTTTTTTAATTCTTGCCTAAACTAAATTATTTAATGTAGAAATTACATTTGTTTTTCTGTATTATTTACTTTACCACAAAATAATTTTTATCAGTGAAGGCATGGTACCATTTGTACTCGGGAGCATAAAGGTTGCACATATTAGCACACAAATTTTTTTTTTTTTTGAGAGGGAGAACGCAAGAGGCAAATTTTGTATAAATGGGTTGTACTATGAACTCTACATAATGTTCAGATGGTCTGTACTGCTTGTTCTTCAGTAGCAGTGAGTTAAACAACATCAGGGTGATGATACACACATATCAGTTTGAGTTGCGCGTTGTATTTCTAATCTGCTTTTAATGGAGGGCTTTGTCACTTACTGTTTTCCCCTGACATTGGGACCAGAAGGGGGAAGTTCTAGGAAAGATGTTTATCAAAGCATCTAATTGACAGTGACAGTCTAATAATGGCCTTTGTTTCCTGTTGTTGTAGCCTGTGTTGCTGGACAGCAGCAGTATCTTGCCTGACCGCATCCTCCTCATGGACACCTTCTTCCAGATTGTGATTTACCACGGAGAGGTAAGATGTAAAAATCACAGCGCATGTTCTGCCTTCCGATTGCACGGCGGTTTGTTTTCCCATGTGACTGGGTAGACGTTGGTTTAAAGCCAAGTCTTTTTCATCTCTTCAATAATTAAGAATGCAGTCTGCTTTCTTGGTCTCGGTCTGAACTGTTCAGTAATCTGTGCAAATGAATTCAGAGCCAGTTTTGCACTGAAACATGTTTAAACTTGGCTGCGTTTCAGAGGACAGACATTTTCTGATGAAACACTTGAAGGTGTCTCGCTGAAGTACATGCTAATGAAGTGAAATTTTAAACAAATGGAGTGAGATGTTCCCTTAGAGTCACATTTACTAGCGCCAGTAAACAAGATGAATTTTCACATTTGGCACCTTGTTGGATGACTTCTGACAGATGCACTGTGTTTTCCATCATGTAGACGGTGTCTCAGTGGCGTAAAGCCGGGTACCAGGACATGCCTGAGTATGAGAACTTCCGCCACCTGCTTCAGGCTCCTGTGGATGACGCCCAAGAGCTTCTGCACACTCGATTCCCCATGCCACGCTACATCGACACAGAGCACGGTGGCAGTCAGGTACAGAGGACGTCAATAATTCTGAGGCACTCACACTAAACTAAACCGGTTACACTGATTTATTGATTTAACAATATTAAAGGTCATCAATATTCATTATTCATAAGTAAAGGTTATTAATATTCACTGACCTGTGTAATCTGAGTTAAATAAAGCAATAAGCCACGAGATGTTGTGCAATACGAGCTCTGTCCCAAAACCTTTCACGTACATAGGGCCCTGTGATTTCCGTGATGTGGAAAATGCGGAATCCAGTCATAAAAACTGAATTTACTGTATAACGCCGAATGTCACGGAATTTGCCAAATTCTGGATGAATAAATCAAAAAGCAGGTCAGTACACTTAAAACAAAATGATATGGACTAGTGTCTGTGCATATTTTAAGCCACAGTAATACTAAATATGAATCCTGCATGTTCTGCGTGCCTCTGTGTGAATGAATGATGCAAAGCGTGGTTTCATTTACTACACATACTGAAGCACGCATGATGCTCGCAGGGATTTCAGCCTCTGCCGCCTCATTTTATGAGTACATAAACATCTCTAGAACTGCTCAGAGTCACTTCATCAGCATTTTAGTTTCTTTTGAGAAAAACTCGTCATATCATATGCAAACTTGAAGAATCTGTGACTGAAATATATTTCTTAATGTAATGATAGTCCTACTACTACTAATAAAATTATTAAAACATTATTTTTAAAGGAATATTTACCAGAAAAATTGTTTACCAGAATTTATGTAGCAGAAAAATGTAAATACACTACACAGTATTTCAGAAAAAAAAAAAAAAAAAAAAAATTATTTTTTATAAAATCAATTAATTAGAGATGCTTTTGATTATTAAAATACAATGAAACCATTAAAATTAAATCCAGAAAATTAATACAAATAAAACTCAATTTGAGGGGAAAAAAAAAAACATTTCATAGGGCCTTAAAAATCGAATTTTTGTAAAACTTTTAATAAATTGTTATTTTGAAATTGTAAGTATCATGATTTCAATTTGATTGATTGATTGATTTAATAAAACTTAATTTAATCATTAAAACAGAGTTGAGAAAAATTAAAACAGAAAAAACCCCCCGAAAACTGAACTTGGGGAAAAAATAAAACTGATTTCATAGGGCTCTACATACACTATTAAAAATAAAGGTTCTTTGTTAGCATTGATGGTTCCATGAAGAACCTTTAGCATGGAACCTTTCATTTGCACAGAAAGTTCTTCATAGTGGAAAAAAAGGTTCTTTAGATTATTAAAATGTTGTTCACACTTAGAAAAATGGTCCTTTTAAGAACTGTTCAATGAAAAGTTCTTTGGGGAACCTAAGTGTAGGCAGTTAACGTCTAAGGTGCCTTTTAACAGAAATAGAGCCTGATAAGTGACTGACTTGGAACACTACGTAGTCAGCAACTCTGGACTACTCATATTAAACACATGAGAGACCTGATTTACAGTTTATTCTAATACAGTCTGAAATTAGAATGTTGCTAAGAGTTAGTCTTATAAGCACAGCATTTGGTAAAATAGATAAAAGAAAGGTTCAATTACATTGAATTAGATTTTTGTCAATACTTTTAAATATATTTATAACAGAAATGTATCTTGACTTTTGGATTACACTTTTTACTCTTCTCTCTGGGTTTGGATTGTTCTCTCAATGTCAGATTTGTCAGCACAATGTTTCTGCCTACATTTTGGCATAACCTTTATGTTGGGAATGCACCAGTGATGCCTTAAATTGTTGTCTAGGTAGGCAGCTCGGTGTCAGCTCAAGTTTTGGAGCAGAACTCTCTTAATTCTGGAAAAAATCAGTGCCGTGGTGGATTATTTCTGTTTTTTGTTTTTTTTAATGGAATGGCAACAACAGTTATAATATAAAAGATGGCAATTTTCAACAAACAGTTCAACTGATTATTTTAGTGATAATAAAAAAAACACAAGCAAATCTCACAAGACAAGTAATATTGTTCATTAGCCTGGCTGAGGTTTATGGTTGCCAAGCAGCATAACAAATCAAAGATCATTCTGTGTTGCAGCCAACATTTAAGTGCACTTGGCTCTTGAATATGGATGTCAGCTGATCACAGTTGTGTGTGTGTGTGTGTGTGTGTGTGTGTGTGTGTCTCTCTCTATATATATATATATATAGTACAGCTGAGCGATGATGAGCTAAAAATATATATTTCAATATTTTTCCAAATTTTTATGACATTTTCAATTATCTCTCTCTCTTATATGTATTTATGGGGAGCAAAAATGAACCTTTTTCATTTTTTTGAGCGCAAATGCCACTTAAAACAATTGACAGGTCTATTAACTGCATTTACACTGTAAACTGTAGGTTTTTATTTCTAAAAAAAATAGTTAGTTTGAGAGTGCCTTGGCAAACGACAGTTGTTTGAATCAGTAATTTTGCATTAGTCAGTGCAAATATTTATAAATTGCTTTCACAAAGCCACCTCCATTTTCTCAAGCCTTGATTAATGACAGCTCAAATGGAAGGTGCTACTTTGAAAACAGCTGTTCCGCCAGCTCTTCAGTCAATTTCTACGCCTGAGCAACTCGCTCTCGGAGATTTTTAAACGGCGCTTGTGAATAAATGACTGTAATGGGTCATCGAGACATGGCTGCTGTTCTGCATATTAATACACCATGTGAACTGTTTTTAGGGTCTGAATTTTTACCGAGATTTATGTTCTCTCCCCCTCCAGGCTCGTTTCCTCCTCTCCAAAGTGAATCCTTCTCAAACTCACAACAACATGTATGCATGGGGTCAGGTAAGTGCCTATATCTCGCCAACACAAGCACATTTCCTATGTGAGGAATATTGATTAGTCTACTGTGACGAGCCGTTATTATACAACAATATAAACACGTCTCGGCTTGTTCTAATATTGTTTTACCCACACCGCCGCTGATTGAATCACACTTCCTGTGTTTGTGTAGGAGTCTGGCGCACCCATTCTGACAGACGATGTGAGTCTTCAGGTGTTTATGGATCATCTGAAAAAGCTGGCAGTGTCCAGCGCTGCCTAAGAGCCTCTGCTCGTCAATCTTTTTCTCAGTAACACACAGCCAGCAGGGTCACATTGGCACTGCCCTCAGTTTTCCCCATTTATATCATGCATATATTGAGCCTAGATCTTTGAAAAGAGAGATTGAGTCAAGCGTGAAGGGAAGTGTCATTCTTGAATGATTAATTATGACAAAAACTGGTAAACGCTACATGTTGAGTATACATCAAGACAAGACATTTGTAACTGTTTTAATCAGAATGAATCTAATTTAGCTATGTGAGTTAAAGAAATAGTTTACACGAAAATGACAATTCAGTTATTATGTACTCGCCCTCATGCTATTTCAAACCCATATGCTGATTTTGTTTTTGGTACCTGAACACAAACGGAATTTTTTGAAGAATTATCTAGACCAAAATAGTCCATATGCTTTATTTCCAAGTCTTCTGAAGCCATATAAGCTTTCAGTCATTTCAGTTTTTTAGTCATTATTCACTGCCTAGCCCACATTTGTCTCCAGGATTAAAAAAATAGCTATATGCTATACAAATGGCTTTTATGTACCATTTTTGATTTAGTACTTTTGCTCTCCTATAATCAAATAAGACTATTAAAGGTCATTAATATCCATTATTCAAAAGTAAAGGTCATTAATATTCACTGACCTATGTAATCTTAGTTAAATTAAGCAATAAGCCAATGCTGTTTGTTGTTGATAGCTTCTGCGCACCATTTTTGAATGCTCTAGACATGAAATCTTAAATGTCCTTGTACAAAGCTATTGTATGGCTTCAGAAAACCTGGAATGTAGTGCAAAAGTCATATCGATTTACTTTTATTGTGCTTTTTTCCTATGGCAAAATCCACAACAATTCTTCAAAAGCTATTTGCCAGAATATGGGTTTGGAACAACATGAGGGCAAGTAAATAATGACTGAACATTCGTTCTTTGGCTGAACTATTGCTTTGAATCTGATGTTTACGTGTACGAAGCTCTGTGACGAGACTTATGTTGAACGGAGGGAGGAAACTCTCTGGTTTTAGCACACCTGCAGCAGATACTTTTGTTTGCCTAGTCGAGGAAGGTGAAAGCAGTGCCAATGCAGCCAATTAAGCATGAGAGCTCGAACGCCGCCTCTAGCCAACAGCGCAGAACAATGGCTTATTTTTAGACCCTGTGCGCGTCTCTCCGTTGATGGTTTGTGTTTCGGTGCAGGGTTGAATGCCCCGTTCCAAACACAGACTTGCGGAATTTGTAAGCTGCCTTTCTGTCTGTAGCTCTGATATTTATGAGCCATTTCTAGCAGTATTGTATGGTTTGTTTCTAATAAAACCGGCTTCGTGATCCCAGCTGGCCTGCAGTGTTCAGATTTTGGAAACTGAAAACCTTCTTTCTGTCACTCTTGCCTTTCAAGTCAGCATCCTGTGAGTCTCAAAGGACACGGAAACTGACTGTGTGTTGTTAAAAGAAGAGTTGAAAACACTGTCATCATTTTCTCACCCTCATGTCATTCCAAACTGCATGACTTGCTTGCTTCTGTGAGACACAGAGGTTTTGTATCATCTCTGAGCTGTTCTTTTCCATACAGGCTTCGATCGACACGAGTGTCGAAATATTCCTTTAACAGAGCGCAACTATTGCATGTTCCACAAGTGAGAGTTTGGGCTTTTGTGTAAAATAATTCATTGCATTACAGAGTCATGAAATACGATAGCACGGTCCAACACAAAGATTCAGGGATTTCCTTCAAGACTAATTACTTAGTTTACACCATTTCTGTGGTTGTTTTCACTGATGGCCACACGGGAGCAGCAATTAACTAAGAGAGCACCGGTTCAACTGTGATTATTGGACAAGTCAAACGTTCCTTGAAATTCTGTATGTAAATGATTAAACTCTCACAGCAGTCGATCTAGATATTTCCCATCCAAGTTTAATGGAAAGACAATTACAGATTCATGCCTTAAGTGTTCATTATTTCAGAACATACCATGTTATTCCCAGTTAAAGTTCTCATCCGTCTCCCTATCCATACTTGTATGGATCATCCTGTCAAATAGGCATGCCAGGGTTTTCATGCTTATTAAACACTTCATTAGGCCGGTATGAAAAGGATATTACTTACACCCCCTGAGCACAATGTAATGTATGATCTATATTCTGATTCTATAATGCATGCTGAAACGCTTTTCATACTGATTTCAGCTCAATGGCTGTGAAAGCCTGTAACTATACCTGTAAATTCCATTGATTTTATCCTTACGCATTTGTTTTCTTCATATATCCCATCTATTACTTTCTTAAATTTGCCTCCCAGTCTCACTATTTCAAAATGTAATAAAAAATACCATTAAAAATTGAGGGAACTATGTCTAAAGAGCATGCATTACATATTGATTTGGAAAGCATGAATTGTAGTCTCTTATTGCAATTGCAACATACAAATCAATGTGTATGTGAGGGCTGTAAAGCATATCTGTCTTCCAGTGAAAAACAGTTATTTATTAGCAACATGAACCCAAATCCGATTGGCAGGAGTGTCATGATGCATTTGACATGCACTGCAGAATGCAAGCAGGTTGCATACATTGAGAGTGGAAACAAAGCATATTGTCAAAGACAATATTCCCAAACTGTATTGCTGTGGTCCATAACAATCTGATCTGATTTAATCTTAGAAAACAATCTTTTACTTAGATCGTTGCCAAGGGGCAGAAAAGTATTAAATCTCAAGCTTGTTAAGACAAATTAAGACATATGTCTATATCAAAACCACATCTGGAGTGTTGTTAAACCCACTGTCTTGTAACATCCTCAAGAGAGGTTGAGAATTATCGCTCGCCAGAAAATCTCCATTAATTATTGAACGAGATCTGCTGCATTTTGGTGCAAAATATGCACTTTAATTATGCATTAGATTTGATAAGCAGTTTGTCCATGGCTCATTGGAAAAAAATTCAATGCTACAGATTTTGGGTCAATGTGTTTCACTTTTCCAATTCATTCGCCGTGATGGATCCAGCTAATTAACCCACACAGTGCTGGCCTCTCACAGATGGGTGGAAAATTACTCATTACGGCAAATGAAGGTACGGCCTTGCTGATTGAAATTCTCCAAATATCTCTCCCTAGATGGAGTATGTTTGCAGAATCACTGCAGCCTCGTTCAGGTGCATTTGAACGCAAGCCTCACGACACATCCATCACCTGCCTACATGAATCATCTCAGATTTTTTCAGCAGTTTTGTCTTTAGATAACATAATCAGCTCTTTCAAACAGCTTTTAAAGAGGCAGCTATTTTGTCCTTGTAATCAGGAGACTGTTTGTCTTTTAAGCAGGTTGCTGTAGAGTCTGTATATTGAATAGGCTGTACACAAGAGGATAAGGGGATTGGGGATCTGTGTCGCCATCAGTACAGTAGTCACAAAAGAGAGACCTGTGCATCACAAATGAATTCAGAGGACATTCTGAACCACTCAAACTACACACTGCCAAGGTTAAAGTGCTTTCTGTGGGGTTATTTGAAAAACATGCACAAAAGGTTTTTTTTAGGGCACTGCAATATGCCCAAAAATCAAGAAAGAAGAATGATTTTACTGTAAAAAAATGTTTAACTTAAATTTACAGTAAAGAAATTAACTGAAATAATAGTATTAATATATCAAATGACTAAAATCAGTTTTTTTTAATCTTTATAATATGCCGTGACAGCCACCTTAAAAATACAGGTGGTGAAGCAAAAGCCACAGGAAGAATCAAAGTAGCTTTTCCACAAACTGAAGTAAATACTAAATATACAGAAGGTGTACTGTCATATACACAAATATGAAACACCATCATGGTAACATACGACACTAAAATAATGCAATAAATATGGATTCAACAACATATTATGTAGCACAAAGTCCTAATGTACATTACTGATAACTTAGTTTCACAAATGAAACTATGAAGAATATTTCAGTTTCAATGAAAACCCATCAGATGTGGAGAGTCAATTTATGATTTTTCACTGAAAATTGTAAGGTGACTTGTTCTATCTATCCATCCATCCATAGCTATAACAAACAATATACAAACATTAACTGGCTGTCATGATGTTATAGTGTTACTAAACTATTCTAAGTGGTTGTTAGTGCTTTGGTGTTAGTAATGGACTTTATTCAGTAGATGCCATATTTATTTTTAACAAATGCAACTGACATAGATGTACAGTCTGACATTACAACATGTTGCACGGCCTCCATATGTCTATCCCTAACAAAAAATACAAATTGGGATAAATAGTAAGGGACAAATAATAGGACAAGCAAATATGCATAGCATGGGGTTAATATGTTAGTAAGTGCAAATTTACCACAAACCTTTTACTCAAAACAGAAGCCTTAATGAATTTTTAGCAGCATCTTAATCAACACTTACATAGACTTTTAACAATTTAATTCAAATCTGTGAAATTTGAAAGTGTGCTTTCAAAGAAAACATGCCTGCATTTTAACTTTGAGCACTGGAATGTGTTATTCGAACGTTTTAATTACATATAATGTGATAAAAACGGTCCATATTCTGCAACGAATGTATGGCAATGAATTGCGGTTAATATTACCATGCAACCCTGCATCTCAGATAAATTTTTTTCGGCATATAATTATCTGAGAGAATTTAATCTGGCATTGACAGCCAAGACTTTACTTTTATACTGTCACTTCCAGGACAGAAGAGATGACAAGCTAAATTTATATTCAAATACTGTTTGCCGTCAGAGAGTTAAACACAGTTAACTGAGCAATTGCTGGTATAGTCACTCAGGTTCAAATATACGTTTTCAGCTTCACATGACCACGACTTCACATTATTACAAGACAGTCACAGCTTTAAGATAAGGGTATTATAATAAAAGCTTCACAGAAGAGCAAAAAAAAAAAAAGTATTATGGAAATGACATTATTACAGTGTATGCAATATGTGGCTGTAAACTGACAGTTGTGATATATGAATTTTTGCCATTTGTATTCATAGCTTCTGCCACATTTTTTATTTGAATTTTGAATGATAATTGTGGCTAAGTTACCATGGTTTTTTTCTATGGTAATTTCAGTAAGAGAATTGAACTAACTAAATTAAGTTATTATCCTCTGAACTATGAGCAACGATATTGTGCTGAGAATCTTAAAGAAGTCAAGTTTGATTCCGTTTCCTGCTGGCAACTGTGTGAGAAACTGTGTGAAATATAATTGCATCATTATGTAGAGAAGCCATTGCTTTACAGTTATATTTGCCCTTTAATAGCTGACACGTATGTAATTTCATATTTGCAGTATGTTTCTTTGTCCTGTGTTGCCAAGTAACTAAATGGCCATTAATTTGAGTACACTGCATTTGCTTTAGTCTACTGCACATCCGTAATTCTCATAAATCTCAGCACACAATCTCAGAGGATGGTCTTCTCATTCAGGGCAAGTCTCAGATGTCCAGAGACAAGCGTTCCAATGAATGAGCATGATTTCTCAGATACACAGCGCTGTGGTCTCTGTGAACTCTCCTTCTGGGACGTTACTGATGGATCACTCTCCTGTGCCATTGACAGTTCTATTTCAGTCAGACATATCTATGGAAGCCTGTTTCTGTGACGGAATAAAAAAAAAAGATAATTACTTTTTACCTCACAATTCAGACCTTTTCTCCTTGCAGTTGTGAGGTTATATGTCATAACCATATATGTTAATTCTTTTTTAAAAGTCTACATTTTGCAATTCTGACTTTTTTTCTCAGAATTCCAAGTTTAGATTTCGGAATTCTGACTTTTTTCTTAGAATTCCCAGTTTACATTTTGCAATTCTGACTTTTTTTCTTAGAATTCTGAGTTTACATTTTGCAATTCTGACTTTTTTTCTCAGAATTCCAAGTTTAGATTTCGGAATTCTGACTTTTTTCTCAGAATTCCCAGTTTACATTTTGCAATTCTTACTTTTTTTCTCAGAATTCCAAGTTTAGATTTCGGAATTCTGACTTTTTTCTCAGAATTCCCAGTTTACATTTTGCAATTCTTACTTTTTTTCTCAGAATTCCAAGTTTAGATTTCGGAATTCTGACTTTTTTCTTAGAATTCCAAGTTTACATTTTACAATTCTGACTTTTTTTTCCTCTGAATTTTGAGTTTACATCTCTCAATTTTGACTTTTTTTTCTCAGAATTCCGAGTTTACATTTTGCAGTTATTACTTTTTTTCTCAGAATTTTGGTTTTCATCTTGCAATTCTGTTCTTGTTTCCGCCACTGAATAAGAAATAAAAAAGGTAATTGCAGCTTTTTCATACAACTGCAAGGCTTTCTTTCTCACAATTGCAAAATATCATCTCACAATTCAGACTTTTCTTTTTAGAACTGAGGTTAAATCTTGCAATTCTGAGTTTGTTTCACAATTCTGATAAAAAGAGAAAAAAGTCTGAACTGTTAAATGTAAAACTCAGAAAGATGAGAAAAAATTCTGAATTGTTGCAATTGCCTTTATTTTTTATGCCACGGATACATATGTATCTGTGAAATATAGTTCCGAGAATTCATTCTGGCTGCGTCCGAAATTGCATGCCCTCTGAGTAAGTAGTTACTAGCAATGGGATTCAATGGAAAGAAACTTTTGTTTAGGACTCTTCTCATGAGAAACAGACCCCAGTCATCTCTATTTTGCCTTTCCAGAGCAACAATGTCTCAAACTGTCCTCAGCTTTGCCACAATCTCAATATGAGCTAATTTACTGTATATTTATAATATTCATAATATTTCTACCAAATGATGTGAAATTTACACTCCACATAAATGTTATAGCTCTATACTCTTACTGTATTGTCTCATTTGTCTACTTCAGTTAATAAATTTTTTTTATTTTTTTGATGTACATATTCATTTTTAAGTAATAAAACTACCTGTTAAATTGGCAGACCTATGAAAGAGAATCCAACCATTTTTCATCTGGGAATTCACCTTATTTGAGTTTTTCCTTTCATGGCAGCTTGAAATGTGGCTAAATATAGTTCAATATTTTTTGATTAGCCACCAGGCACTAATTTGTCATATCTACATCAACACTCACACAACACGGATCTAACGCTGTGCTTTTGTCAAGAGTATATGTGTGTGTGCGCTGTTAATTATTTATGTTGCCATATGGAGCGCTGCAAGCTAAAAGTGTTTTTCATCTTGTTTATCTATATCTGTACCTGCAGTGGTGATTACTTTGACTGAACAGCAAATAATCTCCTGGTATAAAGACGACGCCTGCGGGGGATTGATTTAAGGGCTGCAACAATAAGGAACTACATTCAATAAATCCATGATTTCCAAGTATGTGAAGGTATACTTCATCAAGACCCTTTCAAACAAAACCCTTGGACTGTGTTCAGAATTCAATACTAGCATTTTGCTAACAGCACATTATATACGGCATATTATTTTTCAGTAGTATGTGAAATAGTAGGCTATGCAGCAGACATCAGTATGCTAAAATTGTTGACACGTGACATTGTGTTGCATGTTTAATTAATCAGATATAAATAGTTATTTAGCATTTAGATGCAATTTTGTGCAAAAATGTCTTTTGACAGTCTGCTAAAAATCAACAGTTTATATTGCTTTGGCTTATTCACTACAGTTATTCAAGCCTTGTGTTTAGCATATTATATAAGATGATTGCAGTTATTTATGGAGAGCTCTTTAAGGCAAGACACGCCAGGTGAACAGGGTTAAAATATATATCACTATACCTCCCCAGTTGATTGATTACATTAAGAATTGCAAAAAAAAAACAAAAATGTAAATATGAAAATGAGGCATTATCTAATTATATATGCACTAATTTGCTTGCCTTTCCAGAACAGAAATCTGAACATTGGATAAAGCCATGCAAGCTTAAAATACAAAATTGCTTGATTGTACTGACATATTAAAGTCAAAGTGTTTTACACATGGGATTTTGGATCTCTCTATCTCTATAAATCAGAAAATACTGTCAACAGCCAGAAAAAATACTTTTGCTCCATTGTTTTAGGAATAAAATGTATAAAAACGTTGAGCAATATATGAACAAACTCCTCTGTAAAACCCTTCAGAATATAGATAGGAATAAAACTGTAAGAGTGCTACTGTAAGTGCTGCTGAATTGTAGATCTGGCTCAGTGCAGAAAAAAAAAAACTCGTTTTGAGAAAATAACCTTTAAAGAAATGTATTGTAATTGAAATCTGCAGACACAAATATAGATAGCATGCATTAAGGTGTATTTTGGATGTTTTCTTTCCACTAGACTGAAGAAAAGACATGTTATGGAAGCAGAAAAGCCTAAAAGTGGTGTCTTGCCTTGAAACATGAAATACACTTGTGTTTTTCCTCATCTACTCAGAGATGTTCTTATACAGAGTTTTGGGGCTCTAAGAGCCAATGGCTATAGAAACATTTGCAGTCTGTGCACTGCAGGAATAGTATAAGAGTTTCCAAACATACCATGCACACACAACTTATTCTGGATAGGGTCTCTATCACGCGCTGTCGCTAAAGCAGGTGATCAGTCAGAATTGCTTTTGACCGAGAGCTTTTTAGAACTGTCACACTTTTAAAGGTCAGCGGCAGCCAACACTTCAGTATGACGATAAGAGGGGAAGATTTGTCATTGGAAAAAAAGTTAATCTTCTACATTACTTGCTTTTTGAGTGCATATTGGGCTGTCAAAAATCAAATGCCTTTCTAATGAGTTCCTCTTCACTGAGACGTAGAAATCGGATTATGAGCCAGATAGGACACAACAAGAGAAGATTAAAGGAAACCAAAAATTTGCAGATGTTGTGAATCATGACACCGAGTAGTGAAAAAGGACCTTAATAAATAAAAATCAAGAGAATAAAACCAAAGCGGACATACACAAAGTGGTAAAATTGTATTACTGCAGGAAGGAGAATATAGAAAATTTAGAGGAGAAATTAGTTAACTCTATAACAGCCTGACAGCAAATATCATCAACTTCAACTCTTTCTGCTCAATTCATCACACATATTCCACCAGCACAGCTGCAAATAAAGATCGCCACATTAGTCTGAATGAGGCAAGAAAAGGGGCGTGTCAAAGAGGAACTGGAGATCAGCAACCAATCATCACTTGCTACTACCGCTCGAACTGATCTAGAGTCAGGTGTGCATTTACCAGAAACGATTCGAAAAGTTTTGGGGCAGAATCTTTTTTTTTTCTTAATAAATGAATAACTTCATACACATTAAATTGATCAAAAGTGACAGTAAAGACATTTATAATGTCACACAAAATTTCTATTTCAAATAAATGCTGTTCTTTTTTTTTTTTGTGATTATGATACTGCATTATTACTGTGGTATGCAACTGCAACCGCACGTTCTGGACTTGGCAAATGTCTTTTCCATCTATGTACGACATGATTGTTTATTTGCTTTTGTCATTGTGCAGCGTCCTTGAGCTTGGGAAAGGCACTGTATAAATTCAATGAAAAATGTAATTAAACTTTTGAACACATTAGAATGATTTTTGAAGGATCATGTGACACTGACATGTGAATAATTATGCTGAATATTCAGCTTTGCATCATAGGAATAAATGACCATTTTAAATTATATTCAAATAGAAAACAGTTATTTAAAATAGTAATATTACTATTTTTACTGTATTTTTCATCAAAATAAATGCAGCCTTGGTGAGCATAAGAAAAAGTCTAACCGGCCCCAAAATTTTGAACAATATTGTGCCTAGAAATAGAAGTAACTGTTATATTTAAATAAATGTTCTGGGTACCTAATGGCATGCTGGTGATAACCACATAATAACTTCAATTTGTAATACAAAAGTTGTTACATATAGTATGAACACACTTAAAAAAAACTGTAAGTCTGTGGGGCAGGATATTACATGGGGCCTAAAAGCAGAAAAGCATTGCTTGTATTTTTGTGAAAGCACTTTAATTAATTAATTTGTACAAAATTGTGTGTTATTTGAGCTTTAAAGTAAAGATCATCCTGTTAGAGGTGGAACTATTGTTCTAGGTGGATGAACTTCTGGTTAAGAGTAATTTTAGCGCCATTTTGAAGTCTCTTACAATGCTAAGTTTTGCCTCATAGACTTCCACCAAATTACTGTGCATTGCATTTTTGCTTGTTTTTAACAAAATGAAATATAAGTCCAAATCATTTTGTTTTGTATTCAACATGCCAAAGGCTTAAACTGTTTTGAACTCAGAATGTTCCTAAAAATATGCACAAAAAATAAAAAATAAATAAAATTGTATTTAAAAAATAGTCATTTAAAAGCAGCGTTGGCGTTTTACTAAGTGTCTAGACTGGCTGTTTTTAAATGACAGCACATGTGAAGGCCTCTCGGCAGGATTTTCTGACATTAGACCGAGTTAATGATGTGTGAACTGTCAGTGATTGTGCCCTGTAGTCCAGCGGTGCTGCTCTCTCACCATCCTTTAACAGTAGTAGGTCATTTTAATCACAAGATGTGGCGCTCGACTAACAGCCTCACACTTCTCACCCCACACAGGAATACGCTTAGACAGCTTTATACAGATTCACAGTCTGCTGGCGCGCTCCAACACCCAGCACAGCACTGAACAGTTGTGTGTTTTTGACTTAAACACACACCATACTCTAAAAATAGAGCTTGACTTCATTTTTCTATAATGTGCATATGCGTTTACAGTCGGCTGGTGGAATAGCGGTGAATTAGTGGTCTTTCTGGAGTAATGTCTTCATGGTTTCTGTTGGGTAATGGTGGGGTGGTGTGTTTTGCTCTGCTGAAGCTAAATGACTCTGATGTCTCCTCTTCATGTTGATGATTACTAGTCATTTTAGCTCACTTCCATTTTCAGCTCTAACTACCTGGGACAAGGCGACACTGTAACCATAAATGGATTTTTTAAATGATAAGATGGTTATTATTTGAAATTATACATATTATGCATTCCATTCTATCGCATCTACCTACACACTTTAAAACAAGAGCTCTGCACAGTCTAAAATCACATATGTATTCTCTCCAGATTTCCAATGAACAGTACTTTCACAAATCAAAATATATAGAGGATATCGGGTCTAGTTGTCACAAGGGCATATAATATCATTATCAGAATAATATAAATATGAGCAGTTTATGTAAAGACATGTTGCATATGGCAATACAACAGTGCTGCTATTGTAAACTAAAACTAATAATTTTTTTATTTAAATAAAGCTAAAATAAAATATAAATATTAGATAAAACTTAAAAGAAAATCTGACAATGAACGAATGTTAGTTGAAGTGCTAAAATGACTAAAGCTAAAACTGGAATAAAAATAAATTAATATAACTGTTCATTACATGTGTTAAAAATGGAATATAGGCTATTAAATATTAATTTATTCTTTTTAAGGCCATTAACCTTGACCACCATAAATTGTAATAAATTAATTTTAGAAAAAAATTACATCACATAAAATCTGAAAATTTAACCCAATCTCACATTTCCCCAATCTTACTGTATGAAAATAGCCTTGTATTCAGTGCAATTTTAGTATTATTTATATATAGTTTTTTAGTGTTTATTAATATTTGCCATTAGCTTTATTTTTATCAAAAGTTTTAGTAATTTTATTATGCTCTTATGTCATTTTTATAACATTTGTAAAAATATTTAATATAAATGTGTGTGTGTGTGTGTGATTCTTGTTTATGCTACATTGTGGGGACATTTGGTTATTATAGGATATTAGGTGGCAGCTCGTCGGGGGAGGCAGTGGAGGCACAGCTTCCCCAAAATTTTGAGGTGAAAATGGGAGGAGTACTATTTAATGTTAATAAAATTCACAATTCATTTCAAATCATGTCTCAGAACGTGTTTTTTGTTTGTAATTTCACAGCTGTAGTACCATAACATGTTACTGAAGTTGGAAAGCACCGCTTTTCTATCGCGAATGTGCCGAATCTGCTGATGTAATTACAACCGCTAAGTGATAAGAGAAGGGGAGGGGGAGGCCGGGGGAGAGCTGAGCTCTCGTGACTCCGTTGGTAAAAAAAATTAGCCAATCAGCATCGAGTGTTCACTTTCAGCGCTGAGGAGTGTTGAGAAAAGAAACCTCGTAGGGGAAGCTAGCCTCCCCTACAATTAGTGTGCCAACTCTATTTTAAAACCCACGAGCCGCCACTTTTAGGACATTAGGATAGTAAAACCTACGGTGGCCGAGAAGTGCAAAGCAAATCACAATTCTAAAAACAAAATAACAAATTACAAATGCAAATGCAAGTCTAAAAAACAAAATAACAATTCAGAAAACATTATAACAAGTCAGAAAACACAATGACAAATCCGAAAACAAAATAGCAAGTCAGAAAACACAACGACAAATCCGAAAACAAATTTACAAGTCAGAAAACACAACGACAAATCAGACAAACCGGAAGAGGTAGGTATAGTTTGAGACAGCGCCATTGGTTTGGGATTACTCACCGCTGACTGGACGAGACATCTGTCAATCAACGTATACAGGAAGAACCAGCCGAAGAACAGCGGAGTCGTGGTAGAAAGTTCGGAGATGGTATTAAAGTAGCTCAGTTTAAATGTATTGTATGAATTGCCCTTACTCTGGAATAAAAAATACGGGGTGTCTATTTACATTTAGTTAAAAGTGGCTGAGAAACATCAGCTCCAGTGGTGTAGTTGGATAAGCGTGTGTTGTAGGCCTTTTGACGCGATCGACCCGGGTTCGATTCCTCCTTTTGCCGAACTTTTTTTTTCTCCCTTTTCAAATCTCGTATCACATCATAAAGGCATTTATTTTCAATAAAAATTAAGGAAATAATCAAAAAGTTGAAAATAAAGTATGGGGTAGGGTTAGGGTAGGTGTAGGGAGGGCTTTATTGTACCAATAAGGTGGCATCCATTTAATAATTAAAATTTAAATTATAATTTACACTCAATACGTTATTATTGCATACTGTTTTATAATGTACTACAATACTGAAGTGCAGATAATTGCCACTATTTGCAACAAGTAGTATACTTGATAGTAGAAATCCTCCTATTTTAACATAGTGTAAATAGGTATTTGCACTTAATGTACATAGCATATTGCTAAAAATACTGCTATTTTCACTTAGTGTAAATAGAATCCATTGCTAATACGAGATTTGAAAAGGGAGGGAAAAACAAAAGTTCGGCAAAAGGAAGGAATCGAAACCGGGTCGATCGCGTCAAAAGGCCTACAACACACGCTTATCCAACTGCACCAATGTAGCTGATGATTTACAGCCACGTTTAGACTTGCATTTGCGTTTGTAATTTGTTATTTTGTTTTCAGAATTGTGATTTGCTCTGCACTTCTCGGCCACTGTAAAAACCTGACATTTTTGACATTGTAGGAACCGGCCTGCGGTCCCCATGAGGGAAAAAACTAAAAACAGTAAATGATGCTTATCTGAAAGTGTAACAATGCAAACAGGTTTTCTGTTTTTTTGTGTGTGTGTTTAACTTCAGATTTAGGTTCAAGTCAGCAGCTGGATCACATTTTGGCAACTTACCCCATATAGTGTAAGAACATGCTCCTTTATCAATTAACTATAATAGTGGAAATTACAGCTTTTTATTATGACCCTCAAAAATAAACTCTACCAAAAAAAAAATTAATTACAGTACAAAATGTGAAAGCAAATAGCCCCAGTCTCCACTCTTTGCAATGAAAGAGGAAGTTTTTATGATGCTGTTGAAAGGTGTGTTTTTGTAGTGCCCGAGCATGAGGGAAACGCAGCTCTGAAGTCTTTCTGCAAACCACAAATGAATCAACGCTGCATTAATCTGTGCTCCCAGCGCTCGGTGTTACAGTCGTTACTCGTGATGAGGTTTTACTCCTTCCTCTTGGAAGGAAGCCAGAGAAAGAAATGTGTCCTTCCTCAAACTGGCAGCAGCAGCTTGACATAAGAGCTGCAATAGGAATTTTACATAATGTGCCAATCAGATTGGAAGAATATGAAGTTTCCTTTTGGGCAAATATGACAGACTCTCTCCTGTCTCTGCTGTATGAGATGGGCAGGACAATGGTGTCACTTCCTTTAATTTTGGAACATTTTGCGGCAGGAACATCAATCACTTGGGACTCAATGACACATAGTGCTGGAATTCTTAGCGTTTGATCTGTCCATAATCCTTCCCAACAGGCAGTGGAAAGGCTCTACGGAGTACATTATTCATGACGTTGCCCTTAAAGCAGGGGAAATGAATAGAGCATGACATGAAGTTTACACTAAAGGTTGAAGTTAATTTGTTTTGTGGCATCCCAGGTGGTTTCTCCATTGCTGTTGTTGATCCAGCTAGTTGAAATTAAAGTTTAAACCGTGGAAACCCAAAGGACAATGCATTCTATACTCGAGGCATGAATATTTACCCCC
>NW_015542408.1:3322343-3336206 GCF_001515605.1 Sinocyclocheilus anshuiensis | reverse complement strand
CCCCCCCCCCAACCTGGCTCTGTAAGAGCAATAATTTCTTTCTATTGGCCTCTAGGGAGCATGGAACAATATCTAAGCACATCCAAGTTGGAAGTGAACAACACGAATTTGACAACTGCCAACTTATATAATGGTGATCATATCAGTGATAATGAAAAAACGATAACGAGTTGCGACGACTCGTGTCACAATGAAACATTATATGATGTATGAATTTGAACAATGTAACCACTAAAATTCCTTTAAGCCAGCTCTTAAAAGAATAGTTTATTCCAAAATGAAAATGTTGTAATTATTTACTGTTTTAACACAAAAGGTAATTTTTAAAGCATACCTTTTCTATACAAGTTACCAGTGTCATCTGCCAAGCTCCACAAAGGACAGTCCATATGACTTGGGATCTATATTCCACGTCTTCCGAATTGTGTAAAAAAAGAGAATAAAATTTCAAGTTATCAAGTTATCCTGAAAAACTTTATGTATCTTGTGGCCAAAAATCACTGATGAGGTGACATCTCTATTTTAAGCATACTTTTTTGTGAAATATGAAATGCTATCTCACATGAATAAAAATAAATAAATAAAAATGACAAACACACATAATAAAATTACTAAAAATCAAGCTACACTGTAAACCCAAATGTTCAATGTAATTAAATAGATTAAGTAAACTTAATTAAAAAAAAGTTGTACTAACTTAGATATTTACTTGTTTTAATTATTTGGAACTGCTTCTTGATGAATCAAGCACCACTCAAATTTATGAATTTACAATGAAAAATGAAAATCTAAAAATACCAGCGAATAAAATATTAACTTAAAAAAATATTAGCTTTTAGGAAATTGACAGTTAATGACACGGCGTAAATGTAAAAGGTCAACAACAATTGTAATTAACAGACTGGATAAAATGAAATGACATAATACCAACTTGCTCCAAAGTGCCATTTATTGCTGACATGGTTTGAAAATATTATTAATAAATAACATTTTGGGCTTTATTAAAGCCTTTAGATTACCTGACAAAACCTTTTTTATTCCAAATTAAAAGAAAGAAATGAAAGATTAATGCATGCGGTGTAGTTTAAGAGCACACCGCCGGCAGATCAGAACATCGTTCGAGTGTGTGCTGTTATCATGGGCTAATACATCACCTCCACCTTTTCTGTGTCTGTTGTCATAGTAAGCCTATTTTTCCATCAACCAAAACACATGCAAAACAGAGACCCTTTCCACTTTTACCACGAGCTTCAGCCATCTCTATGGCAATGCCTGTTAGAAGGCACCTTTGATACTGAGTTATGTGCAGCGACTGCACGAAACAATGGCTGTGTTTAACATTCTAATCAGCAGAAATGGAGCATTGAGCAGTCACAAAGACAGCTCCCATATCTCACACAAACACAAAGCCTCCGCAAACACTCCTGATTTGACTTACTGACACCGTCAGCACAGAAATACTGCAACATCTCATCTGCCTTTCAGAATAAGTTTAGAGAGGAAAGCTAATAGCAATATACAATTGAAGAACCTTATGGAAAGGTTCCATGGATGCTGAACTTTCTCTCACTCGAAGCAAAGCAAAGAACACTAAATCCTAACGTTGTCACTAATGAAAACAATTAAGGAGTCAGAATGAAACATTACTTGATACATTTTGGAGTCAAATTACTTAAATATTTATGTTCTACATTTCTTAAAATCCCATAAATAATTATTCTGAGTAATTAATACTTAACATTAAGTATAAAATTGAGGCTGTGAAATATTACTTGATACATTTTGGTGTCAAATTACCTAAATATCTACGTTTCTTAATTTTCTTAAAATTCCATAATCATTTATAAATATTCCATAATTATTTCATAAATAATTATTTTGACAATCTTAAAGTATCAAATTAAGGCGGTGAACAATAAGCTCTTGCACTCAAAAAAAAAATACAAATAAAATATTCTTGTCAAAACAGGGAGACAAAATCTATCTAGATAGATTTTATATATCACTGTAAAAATGATTTCTCGACTTTGCAAATAAAACAAAGATTATTGGAATACATTTTACAAGAAACTACTATTTTAGTTTTTCTATCTCAAAATTTCTCATATAATGCATATAATGTTACTTGCCATTTCTTTTGTAATTGTTTGTGAAATTTACTTGCAATTTCTGAGTGAGAATTTTTTCTACACCAACTCTTTTTTTCAGTGTAATAAACAGATTTATATAGGTGTCATTATAGGTTTATATAGGTTTTAATTGCTTAAAAATATTGTTGATGTGGTTTTGTTGTTTTTAGTAGTCATGTGTTACTGAGGCTATGTCTACATTAATCATGCAATTCTTCTGGCAGGATCATTTTATTTAGGAAAATATCTCACCATTCACTGACGCGTCCAGGTCGCACTCACTCACGATTGTATGTCTGATCTAAAACGCAACTGCCCTCATGTTTTGGTGCAAACAGCAATCACGAGTAAATTTTGTCATCTTTGCAGGACTGTGATATGAAGAGTGTACACGGATTTGAACGTGAATAACACATACATAGGCACAGTACCGGTATAAAGATATCTATTGATACAATATGTGTCACATAACTAAACATGCGTCATTATTTTCAAAATTCCACACTACAACACAAAAACTGCGTTTTCAAATTTATCCACTTTTTTTCAAAACGCTCCTTTTTCCTTGACAAAAACACCTCTCAGTGTGGACAGAAGGCCAAAATTAATCTGTACATTTCCACCCATGGCGCTGTCATTTTGATTTTGAGCAAAACATGCTAACTGTTCTGCCTTTGGCTGCACAGACGAACACAGAACACTATTTAGAGTCCCAGCCTCAGAGGAGATAAGAGAGCAGTGGATTTATTGATTTGTCCCAGCCTCAGAGGAGACAAGAGAGCAGTGGATTTATTGATTTATTTACTGTATATTGCTGCTGCCACACAGATTTCCTAGCTGTTTACCTTCACGGACATAACCGACTGTTTTTGTAACTCGTGTGAGTTTTTAAGTAAACTTGTGTGTGAATGAGAACTTAGTTTAGTACTCACATACTGTGACAGCCGCTTTCTGTCCGTGTGCTTCGGATGTGTGCTCTCAGAAAACTGTATATCAGAAGTTTAAACTCATATGTTTTAAAACGCATGATTTCAGTGCGATAAACATGATAATCAGAACCAAAACAGATGTTTTTAGCAGGTACGAGCAGTGTTGCCAAACCCCTCCCTCAGAAAATCTCTAGAACCACCCTCAAAAGTCTCCATTTTTCACAAAAAGTCGCCAAATATGAAAACAAAGTAAATACAGGTAAATTTGGTAAGTAAATATATATATACTTTACAAATGATGACGGTATAAAAAATATAAAAAAAGATTAAGTATAACAAAAAATTCTGAAGTGAAATTAGGAAATGCTTGTCCAGCACACATGACACGATGATGCACTGTGTCTCTCTCTCAGTATCTGGTTGACATGACTGTGCATGAATTGTGGTTTAACTTTTGTGTCCGTGGTTAAAACAAGATGTTCATTTTTGATCTTGATTGATGCTTATAATGAAATTGTGGTGTGCGTCATTGCAGGCGTGGCGTACTGGTGTGTTCTGCGACCAAAACAGATGTTTTTTAGCAGGTACGAGTTGTAATGGCGCAGCTCTATTCTGGAAAAGGGGGCGGGGAGCAGCAGCTCATTTGCATTTAAAGAGACAGGCCCAAAAAACAGCGTGTTTCTGCTTCCACTCAAAATAGGCATTTTCAAAATGATATAATTAATGATCTGTGGAGTATTTTGAGCTGAAACTTCACAGACCCATTCTGGGGACACCAGAGACTTATATTACATATTGTAAAACGGGGCATTATATGTCTCCTTTAAATGTTTAAAGATGATCACATTAGGTGAATCTGATGACACAAAACACCATAAATGTAGAGGAACATGTTTCCTCAAATGTTTTTAGTATATTCAACTTAAGGTTTACAATGAAAAAGTCTGTAAACTCATACCTAAGAAGAAGCCAAAATCCATAAAGCGCCTCTTGTTCTTGTTCGCGTAAGCTAGGAGCAATCCCACTTTTCCAAATGATCTAACAAATCAAAAATCAAAGATAGCACAAAAAGTGTTACGACACCTTTCAGAAAAGTGTCAAGCCAAGTTGCACACGGTTTAATTGGAGGCCTGACCTGAAAGTCTTGAATGTGCTGGCTAAAGGAAAGCACTCGATTGGACATGGAGACAGAAGTATTCAACATTTTCAAAGAGTGTTTCAGAGCTTTAAGCACAGCTTCAAGACCTTGTGTGAAGATGTCACCTTCATTATTGTGGGTCGATCAAGGAAATGCTTATGAATACACTTAGAAACTTTCAAAAGACATTTAATTTAGGAGACTATTTTGTCATTTGATTCAGTATGCCCTTGCATATTCAAAGAAAAACCAGTTATGGATAGAAGGCAAGACATCTAATTTACTGTACAGATACTCCACTCTGGCTGACCATTAACTACAAAAGATGCCGCTCTGCATTCATAGGATCCAGTGTTTTTCTCTGTTTGCCACTGGCTGTTTCTCTTAGAGTCCTGCGGTGAATAACGTCATTAAAAATGTGGTCTCAGTTCAGGGGTCATTCTGGTGTCATACATTCCTCCATGCGGCCAAATCAATATTTACTGCTGCAGCAGCGAATCGTTTCTTTCATCACTGGAAATAGATGCACATCAATAATGTCACATAATACCAGAGTATTTTATGAGAATGTTATCTGAGAAGATTAAAATGAAACCACTGCGTTCCACTTCTACAGTTTCATAGACATTTCACATAAGACAACGCTAGATCACTAACACAAAGTACCATGGAATTTCCATATTCATTTGAAGAAATTTGGAATACTATGTATGTAATGTAAATACCACAATACATGACTAAATGCATCATTCAGTTCCATGGTAAAAAAACTAAACAAAAACAAAATACCATGGTGTTACCATCACAAACTGCCACAGTACTTATTTTAGTGTAATGATAGTGTTTTATCAACCCGTACCGTCTTATTTTGGAAACTCTGAATCAGTGTCTATAAATAACCTGGCAGATAAATGATCACATAGTCTGGATCTGAGGGATGCTGTATATTCCCAGGTGTCAGTATCTTGTAGAACAGCAATGCATCTCATGAATGTTTTAGAAAATGGTTTACTAAAACATTCAAAACTTATCATTTACTCACCAAGTGAAACACATACACTACTGTTTAAAGGTTTGAAGTCAGTAAGATTTTTTTTGTCTCTTATGCTCACCATGGCTGCATTTATTTGATCAAAAGTAACATTAATTTTGTGAAATATTAATAAAATTTAAAATAACTGTTTTCTATATGAATCTATTTTAAAATGTAATTTATTCCTGTGAATTTTCAGCATCAT
This sequence comes from Sinocyclocheilus anshuiensis, assembly GCF_001515605.1. NCBI lineage: Eukaryota > Metazoa > Chordata > Actinopteri > Cypriniformes > Cyprinidae > Sinocyclocheilus > Sinocyclocheilus anshuiensis. Next base: position 3,330,772 of record NW_015542408.1, on the reverse strand, counting down.
TACTCCAGTCTTCAGAGTCACATGATCCTTCAGAAATTATTCTATTCTAATTATTCTGATTTGCTGCTCAAGAAACATTTCTCATATTATCGATGTTGTAAACAGTTGTGTTGCTGAATATTTTTGTGGAAACTTTTTTTTCAGGATTCTCTGATGAATAGAATGTTCAAAAGAACAGTATTTATTTGAAATAGAAATCTTTAGTAACATTATCCTTTAATGTCACTTTCGATCAATTTAATTCATCCTTGCTGAATAAAAGACACCATTTATCATTGCTGATTTTTAAAAAATCTGTTAACAGGTCATTTAATTCACAGTAGAGTGCCAAAACCAAATCAACTGTAAAAGTCGACAACTTCCCACCACAGTGAAAGTTCATCAGAGCAATAATTTAACAATGGCACCCTGTTACTAAAACATCATTAATATTGATGATGTCCTTTCAGGCTGTAGTCACTGTACTGTACTGTAAAGAAAGCAAGGGAAAAAATAAGAAACAAACAAACAAATCCATATTAGCAACAGTACTAGTGATGCTTGCCTTATCAGCTAATGCATTTATTTATTTCAGCTCAGTTTTAGATTCTTCCCACAATAAAGACTGAAATATAAAAGCTGCTGAATCTCATGCCTTGTTTGTTGTTTTTCCACAGGCGGTGTTTTTCATACGTGCTCCATGACCAATCATTTGGGAGAGACTATGTGGGCGGTTAACCAGGCAACTGAAATTTCACACATGCCAAATGCGATTACGATCAGATCAGATCAGTGCTGCTTACATTACTGAGTGAGCATTAATCCACACTATACCTTTGAGCAGTCTGCGTGTGTCTTACACGGTGTGAACGTGGTCATACAACCTTATTCTGAGTGTGTGGGTGTGAAGGACGAGAGGTGCAGAGTTCATCGCTAGGTTGATAAACCACTGCAGGACTGGGGAAAGGGAGTGTTTACTTATGCAGTGAACGCCTTAGTGAGGAAGAGTTTTTCAGGACATGACAGAAATAGATATTTATCAAAAGTGTTGAATAAGTCTTATTTATTGAACTGGGTAGTGCTGATAGCAGTTAAAGATCTGGGGTGGTATAAGAATACCGGCATCGACCCATGACGCTCCCAACCTGTATGTTATTGTTAAATAAAAAAACAGTTAAAAATTGTTTTCATTAACTGAAATAATGCAGAAATAAAATAAAATATAAATATTACAAGAAAAATTTAAACTAACTTAAACTTTAAAAAATGGCAACCTTTCTGAAATAAAATAAGTACTAAAATTACTACAATTAAAACTGAAATACAAATAAAATCTAAATAGAAATATTAAAAATCTAATAGAAATGTCAACCTGTATCAGTGCTGTTATTGTTAAATAAAACAAACTAAAAATTCCATTGAAATAGAAAAAATAAAATATGATTAGATGAAAATCTGAAACAAAAATTAGAAATGTTGCTAACCAACTAATGGAAATAAAACATATTGAATTACTAAAGTTACTACAACTAACACTGAAATTAAAGCTAAATAAGAAAAAAAACTTAAATTAAAATAAGAAAAAAAATTAAAATTAAAGTCAGTTGGTTCAATGTTGTTTGAACCTCAGCACTTCTTCAAAATGTCTTCTTTTGTGTTTCACACAGAAAAAAGAAATGCATATAGATGACAACAGTAGGGTGCATAAATGATGGCATAATATTCATTTTTGGGTAAACTAGTCAAGTCAAGTCACCTTTATTTATATAGCGCTTTTAACAATACAGATTGTGTCAAAGAAGCTTTACAGTATTAAATAGGAAAAATAATGTGTAATAATGCAAAACAATAAACACTTAATTTTCAGTTAAAGTCAGTTCATCATTGATTCATCATTGAACCTATCCCTTAAACCCCTGCATGTTCCCAAAAGATTACTGGCCCTTTAACTAAACATGCTATGGCAATGTTGCATGAAGGTCACAGAAATACATTTGTGGCAATAAAAGAGATAGTTCCAGCTCTACATTCAATCTGGAAAGCGTAAACAGATGGTATGCTAATGAACTATATCACTTGGTCAAGACGCTTAATGAATTGAATTATTTATTGCTATTTCTACTGCTTTATAAAAGCAGTTGGTTGTGAGGGGCCTGTGATTGTACTAGTTAAGGGGGTGCTCTGCTTCACATGGTGCCTAACGACAACCCTTAACCATGGTGAAATCATAGTAACACATGATGAGCTGTGTCTCATTTAGAAGGCTGTGCCCTCCGGAGGGCGCAGCCTTCTAAATGAGACACAGCTATGGTCTCTTGTGGCTTATTGCTTTATCTCACAAACCTGTTTACATCATGCAAAGTTTATAGCTGGAGGGTTAATATAGAAGGTTTGCGCTGATTTGTCATAGATGTGCAAGAGAATTGTTCTTTACTACAAATAAACAAAACCTGTTCCCCAACCTAAACAAGTGAATTACATGGAGAGAATATAAAGACAGTCTTAATCTTGTGCCTCTGGTTCTTTGTAAAACGCTCTCTGAGGACAGGCGAGTTATTTGCCACTGCTGGAAATGCAATTAGGGCTGCAGAGCTCAGCTATAAGTGTCAATCACTGCTGAACTATATTCCAAATATAGTGTGAGGTTAATGAACTAATAGCAGGCTGAGCAACAAACATGGACTTCAGTTAATTATCCACATTTAATAGGAATGACATGATGGCAGAACCATCACTTTACAGTGTCATGTGCCACATGTCTGTCATATCCTTCTAAAGACACTGGTGAATGTGTCAAGGAGCACCTTATGTTAATTATATTGACAAAGGTGCCAGTTTTTTCTAGGCTGTCGCTGTCATCTTTTTGTAGGAATGAGGCCTGGGTGTTCTTTTGTCTTTGTGCAGTGCAGTGCATGACACACTGAAAAAAATGATACAACATTTTTTTAAGGTAAGTGGTTGCAAACAATTTATTTTAGCTACATTTAATTAAAAAAAAAATGTTGAAAGTTAGTCAACTAAATTTGTTTATTTAAATGTAGCTAAAATAAATTGATTGCAACCACTTACCCATAACACCCGATGTACTTGCTACATCGCTAGAAGAATGGCATCTACGCTAATATTAGTCTGTTTCTCTCTCTCCCTGAAAATCAGCAGAGACCAGGACAACTAGATGAGCCCCAGATACAGATCCCCAGTAAAGACCTTGTCTCAGACGGCCACCGGGACAAGACCACAGGAACCAGATGAGTCCTCTGCACAATGTGACTTTGCTGCAGCCTGGAATTGAACTGCTGGTTTCGTCTGGCCAGAGGAGAACTGGCCCCCCCGACTGAGCCTGGTTTCTCCCAAGGTTTTTTCTCCATTCTGTCACTGATGGAGTTTTGGTTCCTTGCCGCTGTCGCCTCTGGCTTGCTTAGTTGGGGACACTTCATTTCCAGCGATATCGTTGACTTGATTGCATAGATACTATTTAAACTGAACTGAGCTGGATGATGAGATCACTGAATTCAATGATGAACTGCCTTTAACTGAAAAATTAGTGTTTACTATTGTCACTTTGCATTATTGACACACTATTTTCCTAATTAATGCTGTACAGTTGCTTTGACACAGTCTGTATTGTTAAAAGTGCTATATAAATAAAGGTGACTTTAAAAATTTAGTAAATTTAATTAATCATTTTTTTTTCAGTGCAGAAACTGTCAAAAGCCAGCTGATGATTTTATACAACATCTGTGCCGATAGCTGAGTGTTTGATAACTTTTTATAATGTGCAAAACCTAGTGAGCTGCCTATCGAGACTAGACAGCATTTCAGGACATCATATGCTGGCAGCATAATACGCTGCCAGTGCTGCCAATAAATGTAACATGCATCTCAAGATCATCAGCAGCATAACTGCAAAGCAGATTATGTACCCCGATACCAGGAAAAACTTCCTCTGTTCTAGTACACAATGCTCTTCTCGTCACCCTTGTTATCTTATATTCATAATTTTCTTCCTCAATCATCATTTGATGAATTACTGCTGCCATGGTCACTAGACACACAAACATCTCTTTTAAATAAAATAGTTTTACCGTATAACATGGTGTTAATTGTGGCAGGGAAATGAGGTTGATATTTGTCAATAAATCATGATCTATAATAACCCTTATTTGTTGAAAAATGGCATGTTTGCTGAAAAGAGTGATTCTCGCTGTGTCTGAATATGCCTACTTCCATACTATATAGTATACAAAAAACATTATGTAAAAAGTGTAGTCTGTCCGAATTCATAGTATATGAAAAACAGTAAGTAAAAAGTACTGGATGACCTACCAGTTTTTGAAGTATTAATGAGTATTAGTGGCAGTGAAATGACAACTGACGCTGGTTAGGTCATGTGACAGAGACAGCATGTTGTATGTATACCCATATTTATACTATACAGAACATAGTTTTTAATGGTTGCAATGTAAGTTTCAAACCAAATGTAGTACCTGCTAGACAGTATGTGATTTGGGACGCAGCTAATGACTTAAATTAGATGCTGAGAGTGCAGTGTTATTTCAGCACATTTAGCACTTGGTTATTATGGATTGTGGGTGGTTAGTCATTTTGATGCAGGATGTTCAAATACCAAATCAGTAATTGCACATTCTTTTTAAGCTTATATGACTGCATTGTTAGCTTAGAAACATGCTAATGTCAAATTCTAATTAAACCAATAAAGCTGGAGGTACTGTACACTCACAAAACTCTAAAGACTGAAGTTATAACTATATAATGAACATAACTGTTGTTTCAGGGCAAATGACCTTGTAACAAAGCTGATCTGGTTGTAGTCCTAAAATCCAGAAGAGGATTGGTGTTTTCAACCCATTGGTTCCTTCTGAAATTAATTGAACCTTAAAAGTTCAAATGGAACATGTTCTGTTCTGTAATTGTTGTTAATATAAATCAAACACTGTCCAAATAAAAAGGCCAGCCTGTCACTGCCAGTCCCTAATGAAAATGAATCATAGTTTTACTACAGTGACCATAGTTCAACTATAGTTTTTGTAACAGAACCGCAGTAACCTCAAATTTACCATGGTTACCACCACAGTAACCATAGTTTTACCATGTGTAAACAAAAACCTAAACTAATAATTTTCAATTAAGGATGTTAAAATGCCTTTCAAATATGTTAAGTGGGTATTATTACCCATTTTACTCTTAGTATAATAATTTAAAAGTTCAGTTCAGGGGCTGGTTGCATAAACTACTTAGACTAGTCTTAAAAAGTTAGTCATCTAATTTGTTTTCTTCAAGATTGGTCATTACTTTTTAAAGCCGGTTACAAAACAGTAGATTTGCCCAATTTGAATAAAAAGTAAGACTTACTGTATTACCTCTTGGCTAACTGCTAATTAGTCAAGCTAGTCCTTAAGATGCAGTCTTAACATAGTCGCTATGTTTATGCAACTGGCTAGATGTATTTTGGTACGATACTTGTCTTTGAAAGTAAAATAAGTGGTATCGCCCATCCCTATAAATGACGGTAATTTTCGTCAGTTACTTTTCATTAGATCTAGCATTCTGCACGCTTTAAAGCAGACACTGGTATGAAGTAGTGAGGTAAGATTGCATTTAGTAGAATACATAACCAATTCCCTTTAACACTAAGGCTGATGATACATGGGACAACTTTTTGAACAATGTTGCTGGGCAACTTTGGACAATGTTGAAGTCAAAAGGCAACCAGGTGAGACACAGGGCCCATGACCGATTTAAAGTATCCAGATAGAAATTTGTTACCCATTCTCAAAAAGAAGTTGAGCAATTTTGCCAGGCAACATTTTTTGAGCACTGTTACTTGTGCACTTTCCAATTGAGAATTGGTAAGAAATTTCTATCTGGATATCTTAGATTGGTCATGGGCCCTGTGTCTCACCTGGTTGCGCATTGACAGCAACATTGCCCAAAGTTGCCCAGCAAAATTGCTCAAAGAGTTGCCCTGTGTATCATTAGCCTAAGGCTACATTTACACGACAACAATGTAGTCAAAAACAGAAAAGGTTTTCCCTTGCATTTATAAAAAATTTCACGTATACATGACAACGTTTTGAAAACGATTCACGTTTACACATATCCGCGAAAACGGCCAAAAACTACCGTCATGTAGGACTTTTCGCCACATTTTGCGACAGGATACACACGGCAGTGTTCAACCGTTTGACGGCAAACAAAAGAGCATGGCTTCAACAACGCCGTCGTCTGTTTGCATGTATAGCATGACAAATAATTAACTGCACTTGAAGCTTTCAGTAAATTAAAAATGAAACACCCAAAACTGTATATGGCATCATAACGAAGACAAACTATATGTTTATATGTGAAATTCTGGAGGGGAAGCGAGGGGATGTCGGATGGCGTCACGTGGTGACGTAATGACGTGTGCCATTAATTGATCTATGTACTATAACATGTAAAACGGGAACATGAAAGGAATATTCTAAAAGCAACTCATGTAAACACCTTAATCGTAATACTGCCTTATACAGAATAAGGTAAATAATTAGATTATTGATGTCCATGTAAATGTAGTCCTTGTTAGTAAACAGTACCTGTAGGGAAATGACGATTATATGTTGTATATGATCAAAGACTATCCACCTTTTTCTTCAATGCGGAAGTAAGCCTATAGGTGAGACTTCCGGTTCATTAGCCGCTATAGGTAAATAACTTTGTTCAGCTAAAAATAGCTGGAAGGAGTGGATGCAGATGAGACCGGAAGCCAGACCCATAGAATTTACAAATGGCCGTGCCCATTTTTCGACAAGAAAAAGGTGGATAGAATACCCAAGACATGTCACTTATATATGCTGTGTACGAAAGCTCTAAAATGCAGCATTTCAAGACATGAAGGCATCAAGGCACGTCCGAATACAAATTCTGCTTCACTTCCTGTCTCCGGAGGTACCTTCTTCTGATCGAATTTTGAAGGCAGCATAGATGTATCCTTCGCTGCCTTTGATATCCCACAATCCTGTGCGTTCCATTCCGTGACGGTTGGGATAAAAAAAATTAAGATGGCGTCTGAAAGTTTGGTTTGGTGGTCAGTTTGTGTGTAAATGTATGTTTCTGACTAACTTTTTGCACTTTTGATGTTATTTCTAGTGAGAAATCAGTATTATAATAATTAAATATTTGTTTAGTTATCATCAAAACTCATTCTATTTTGTTGTAGATCATTAAACCATTACGCTGCCTCAGAAGCCTGTCCGAAATGAGTTTCATGAAGTGCCTTCAGGCAAAAACGCTGCCTGCAAAGTCATTGCCTCATAAGGTAGCGAGGCTTTCGGACGCAGCCATAGTTTTGAATGGGGAAAAATGCAACACTCAATATGGCCGCTCTATCGAACGAAGCCCCGCCCTCTGAGCGAATATGGATATTTTTCTTACAAAAACGCATCGATTCGCTACAGGAAGCCTTTGTTCACCCGGAGCCATGTGAGACACTTTTTTTTATGGATGTTCGCTTTTTATTACATTTCTTTTGGACTGATACATGCAACACCCGCTGAGTGGCATTAAACAGCTTGAAAGATCAAAGACAATTTTTAATATAACTACGACTGGATTCGTCTGAAAGAAGAAAGTCATATACACCTAGGATGACTTGAGGGTGAGTAATTTATGGGCTAATTTTCATTTTTGTGTGAACTAACCCTTTAAAGGGACTTTGATATGATGAGTCTCCGCTGTTGGTAGTAATATTGGTGAAGTAAATCCACACTTTGCTGAAGAAGCGTTAGCAAACTCTTGAGCAGCAACAACAGTACCATGTACTCCGCCATTGCTGTATATGTTTGTTCGCGCTTGCCTTTAAAATCGACACGTAGGCTACCACGCATGTCTACATACCTAACACGTACTACGCACGCGCATGACCTTGCACTTTGAAACCCGTTTTCAAAAATATGTTTTCAGTCCCCAAAATGCCATTGTCGAGTAAACGAACAGGAAAAACGCATAAAAAGTTTCCCGTTTTTGGCTGAAAACGTTGTCGTGTAAACAACGGCCCCTAAGACTAGTCTTTGAATGAACATTTATTTGCATGAAGTGTGTGTGTGTGTGAGAAAGAGAGCGAGTATGAATCCTCTTTATAATTAAAGTGAAGCTGCAAGTGTTTATTTAAAAAACATCGACGTTACCGTTACTCTCTCATTGCTGAGAATAGCGTGACATTGACAAGAAGTTTTTGTGCTCCTGAATGTTTCTCTGAATGTGTGTATGCTACAGTGAAGGTAACACATTAATATAGAATGGTGATTAAACTGACTGGAACTCCTTGTGCATTCAATGGTTTTAACGCACATGTCCATATTTCAGTCAACCAGAATCAAATGGGCTATTCAGACAGACAGTGGTATATACACTGAACAAAATTATAAACGCAACACTTTTGTTTTTGCCCC
>NW_015542408.1:3292765-3322306 GCF_001515605.1 Sinocyclocheilus anshuiensis | reverse complement strand
CGGACCCCCCAATACAGTAAAACTGCACATTTTAGAGTGGCCTTTTATTGTGGCCAGCCTAAGGCACACCTGTGCAATAATCATGCTGTTTAATCAGCATCTTGATATGCCACACCTGTGAGGTGGATGGATTATCTCGGCAAAGGAGAAGTGCTCACTAACACAGATTTAGACAGATTTGTGAACAATATTTGAGAGAAATAGGCCTTTTGTGTACTTTGAAAAAGTCTTAGATATTTGAGTTCTGCTCATGAAAAATGGGGGCAAAAACAAAAGTGTTGCGTTTATCATTTTGTTCAGTGTAAGTTAATTATTTACCCCTCATACATAGTCTTTTACCTTGGACCTTTCTCTCAAGTTTTCTTAAACTTTTTTTTGCTTCAAAACAGAGTTTGTAATGCAGTAATTCCTCTAAAAACTGGTTACTGAAGAAGTTACTAAAGAAGATGCCTATGGAGAAAGTGAACGGCAGTTTCTCCAGATAAAAAACTGACTTCATAAATACCAAATGTAATAGAGCTGATTCAGTGGGGCGGATTTATTGAGGCCCCTGGAGACTCTGACACTGCTTACACTGCATTACTTAACAACAACGCTGCAATGTTTCAACAGATAATATATGGATTACATCAGCATTCCAAATACAGATCACATTAGCATTCTGAGCCCAGTGCTATGAGCAGAGGTGACAGATAAAAGGACAGGGAAGGTGGAGGGATTTCAGTCGGGATAAATGGGAGGGTGGGGCGGTCCGGCCTCTCTCCGTGCCTGGCAGTGAATGGACACTGGCACTGTGTAATACATCATCCTTCATTTTATCTGCTTTTCCTCCTATCCCATTTCTCTCTTACTCTGGTTCTGCCAAAATCCCATCCTCACCATTTTATTAATACTCACCATATTTATTAATAATAGTGTCACCTTTAATAAAATACGCTCTATGGTAAAGTACCTCATAAAGAGCTTGAAACCCAGCACTGGGTAACCGGCCTGGCTAAGTGCAGTCAGAAAAGGGTTATCATCGTTCTAAACCCTGCTTTTAACCCGAGGCAAAGGAACGTTTACACGTCTAATTTATTAGCGGGGTAGCACCGCTTTTACCTGGAGTTATGAAACCACTGCAATACCTAACTTGTACAGTGTGAAAATGTTAGATAATTAGCAACAGACACCCATTTGCTGCGCCATATTCATGATGGACAGTTAAGGCTATGGTATACAGATTCGTCTACTTGGCATGCGCACATCAATATAGCATAATTTTTGTCACACTGTACAACAATTACTATTTTTGCATTATTGTGAGGGCAGGTTTAGGGTTGGGGTAGGTGTAGACGTTAATAAAACAATCTAGTAGGTAGAAAACTTTTTTTAATTTATAACTTAAAACTTTATTGTTAGCTTCCGATTTTAGCTGTATCCCTTCTAGCCACAACCACGTTTGACCGTCAAGGAAATATCGGATGGAGTTGTGTAAACAGTCATTTCATCGTTTGAGGGTAAAATGTCAAAAGTCGACGGAAAATGCATCAATTGGAGTGGAGAATGTAACATTTTATTCTTACCTTTATAATAATTACAAGTCCATTCAGGACAAAAACGTGAGATAGTAGCCTACCGTTGTTGGCAATATATGAATGCGCAATGGGCCATTATGTAAACGGGTCACGTACTGTGTTCGTCCAGTCAATGACACTATTTTTCACACTTGAAAAATTGATTAACCCTATGTCATTATAAACCCCTTGTAAAAGAAATCCAGGGTTATCTTGCATCACATTTAAAACACTCATAATTTACCCTGGGTTAACAATAATTTTGGATATTCATAAACCAATGTTTCGCACTTAATTCCTATACCCCATCTTTAACGTTCTTATTATATTTTAGGTTTCAGTGTCATCAGTAGTAATCATGTAATTGTCACACCCTATGGACTGTTTGTTGTGTTGTCTTCCTCATGTGCTCTGTTTGACCTAGTTTCTGTCTCCGTCTTTTACGGGGGTGGTGAGAGAAAAACCCCTACATCCTGGATTCGGACGGCATTAAAATCACCAACTACCCCCTGTAAACGGTGAAAATCACTTACGTCCCCGTGAGAAACAATTACTGTCTGAATAGGGCTATTGTGTCATTAATTACCCTCATCAGTCCTCCTATTTAAGTTGTGTTCAGTTCACTGTTTATAGTCCGGTTTACTACGCCCCTACGTGTGCTCCTGCCTGTTCTGTCCTGGATTTACCCTTGTGTGGATTTATTAAAGATGGTTTGCATTGCTCATCATCTTCCTCGTGCATTTCATTCCACCGTAGCGTGACAGAAGACCGGACCTAGAAGAGAAATAGCCTAAGCAAGAAATAGACCTAGAAGAGCAAGAGTCTAAGCCCACTGCTGACGGCGAGCCAGAGCCCGCCATGACTGACGAGCCATCGCCAAATGGAGCGACAGTGCTGAGGAGCTAGAGCCCAACACGTCAGACCAGGTGCGAGAGACCCGGCTACAGAGCTCGCCACGGGGGAGAGTGTCATGGACAGCGAGAGCACGGAGGGTTGCTCCACCCACTGCACCATGGCTGAGGGTGAGCCGAGCTCAGTGGAATCTGATTTGGATATTTATGCAGACATACCCCCTCTTCTCCCGCCTTCATCTGAATTATCTGTCTGCCCTGAATTATCTGTCTACCCTGAACTGTCAGTCCTGAACTGTCAGCCTGTCGTGAATTACCTGTCTTTCCGTCACGAAAACTGAGGTTGTGCCCATTCTCCTCCCACCATCATCTGAACTATCTACCTGCCCTGAATTATTCATCTGCCCTGAACTGTCTGCCTGCCCTGAAACGACCACGGAGGTCATTCCCCTGTCACTGGCACTCCTGGTGTTGGGAGTGGCCTTGTGGTGTGTGTGGACAGCACACACCATTCCTAATCCCCCTGAACATCCTGAACTCCCGGCCAGCCTCCCTCTCCCACCATCTCCTCCACTGTCTCTTGGCAGCCCCTCTGCTCACCCTCAGCCCAGCATCTCTGCGGTGGGATTGCTGCGGGTCTGTCAGTCTCCATCCTCGTCATGGCTGGAGGATCCCTTGTCTCCGCCTCCGGCCTCCGAGTCCTGGACTCTGCCTCGGCCCTTTGACCCAGCGGCTCCACCATGGCTCCTAGCTCCCTCCTCTCCACCGTGGCCCGCCAGTCCACCAGCTCCACCGGGCTCCGCCTTGGTCTGTCGTCGACCATCTGCCGCCTCGGGACTCCACTCCTCCGGCTACACCTCGTCCCTCCGGCTCTGTCAGGCTCCTCCTTCCCTCCGGCTCCACCTTGGTCCTCTGTTGCTCCGGCTCCACAGCGGCCTTCCAGATCCCCGCCTCCGCCTCGGTCGCCGGAGCCATCTGCTCTGCCTTGGCCCTCCGGATCCTCCCCGTTGCCCTGGCTCTTCGGCTCTCCGTCTCCACCTCGGGCTCCACCACCACCTGCTCCAGCCCCCTGGAGCTGTCAGCCCTTCCTCCACCATGGCTCCTCCCTCTGTCAGCTCCACCGTGGGCTGCCATTATGGCTGTGGCCTGGGTCCCTCCTGGCTCCTCCTGTTCCCGTCTGTCTTCTCCCTGGATCCTCCCTCCGACATCACCACCCTGGACTCTGTTGGTCATCCGGCAACCTCCTGAACCTCCTCCTGCCTGCCTTCCTGCCAGCCCTTTGCCATCCCCTGTTACCATCCCATATCCACTCCTTTGTCCTCCTCCTAAGTCCCCTTCCATCCCTCCCTTTGTCTCTGCGGCTCGAGGTCACGCCTTCTGGGAGGGGGGTGAACTGTCACACCCCATGGACTATTTGTTGTGTTGTCTTCCTCATGTGCTCTGTTTAACCTAGTTTCTGTCTCTGTCTGATTATTGTCATTGGTTTCAGGTGTGTGTCATTAATTACCCTCATCAGCCCTCCTATATTAGTGTTCTGGGCTGCGTTTCCCGATAACGGTGTCTCTTAGCGCGCTACGAAGACTCTAAAGATACACCTTAACTAGGGGTATACCTTTCCTAGGTGTGTTCCCCGAACTATACCTTAGGATGTTGCTTAAGGTAAACCTTCCTACGTGCAACGTTAGCAGGGTGCTGTCCATGGCGGTGGTGCTGAATAGGTTGATATCGATGGCTCGAGAATCGATTGTTCACTATAAACAGGAGCGCGACCACGGAGGTCATTCCCCTGTCACTGGCACTCCTGGTGTTGGGAGTGGCCTTGTGGTGTGTGTGGACAGCACACACCATTCCTAATCCCCCTGAACATCCTGAACTCCCGGCCAGCCTCCCTCTCCCACCATCTCCTCCACTGTCTCTTGGCAGCCCCTCTGCTCACCCTCAGCCCAGCATCTCTGCGGTGGGATTGCTGCGGGTCTGTCAGTCTCCATCCTCGTCATGGCTGGAGGATCCCTTGTCTCCGCCTCCGGCCTCCGAGTCCTGGACTCTGCCTCGGCCCTTTGACCCAGCGGCTCCACCATGGCTCCTAGCTCCCTCCTCTCCACCGTGGCCCGCCAGTCCACCAGCTCCACCGGGCTCCGCCTTGGTCTGTCGTCGACCATCTGCCGCCTCGGGACTCCACTCCTCCGGCTACACCTCGTCCCTCCGGCTCTGTCAGGCTCCTCCTTCCCTCCGGCTCCACCTTGGTCCTCTGTTGCTCCGGCTCCACAGCGGCCTTCCAGATCCCCGCCTCCGCCTCGGTCGCCGGAGCCATCTGCTCTGCCTTGGCCCTCCGGATCCTCCCCGTTGCCCTGGCTCTTCGGCTCTCCGTCTCCACCTCGGGCTCCACCACCACCTGCTCCAGCCCCCTGGAGCTGTCAGCCCTTCCTCCACCATGGCTCCTCCCTCTGTCAGCTCCACCGTGGGCTGCCATTATGGCTGTGGCCTGGGTCCCTCCTGGCTCCTCCTGTTCCCGTCTGTCTTCTCCCTGGATCCTCCCTCCGACATCACCACCCTGGACTCTGTTGGTCATCCGGCAACCTCCTGAACCTCCTCCTGCCTGCCTTCCTGCCAGCCCTTTGCCATCCCCTGTTACCATCCCATATCCACTCCTTTGTCCTCCTCCTAAGTCCCCTTCCATCCCTCCCTTTGTCTCTGCGGCTCGAGGTCACGCCTTCTGGGAGGGGGGTGAACTGTCACACCCCATGGACTATTTGTTGTGTTGTCTTCCTCATGTGCTCTGTTTAACCTAGTTTCTGTCTCTGTCTGATTATTGTCATTGGTTTCAGGTGTGTGTCATTAATTACCCTCATCAGTCCTCCTATTTAAGTTGTGTTCAGTTCACAGTTTGTAGTCCGGTCTACTACGTCCCTACGTGTGCTCCTGCCTGTTCTGTCCTGGATTTACCCTTGTCTGAATTTATTAAAGACTGTTTGCATTGCTCATCATCTTCCTCGTACGTTTCATTCCCCCATAGCGTGACAGTAATAAGTATTAACTGATTACATGTAATATGGATTACGTAATCAAATTCCAAAAAATGTATTAGGGTGATTCTATAACTGGAGATACATTTGGCATTTCAAAAAGTTAAGAAATTAAATGTTGACTAGGCCTAACAAAAATTCTTTCCAATATCTTATTGAAAACATATTCAATTTTAATAATTCTGTACTTGCCAAACACTAGTTACTTAGCCTACCTTTTTTTATTAATGAAAAAAAACAGATTTTATTTATAGTAGGCTTATTATTTGACAACTCTGTTACAGACAAATTAGGAAATGTGCAGAAATAACAAATCATAACAGGAAAAAATCCTTCTAGTTTTATTAGATAAACAGTCCTTACATTCCAACACATGAAACTGAGATAATATTTCACCTATGCATACCTTAAAAATAATAATAATAAAAAAAAAAAACAGCCATGTCTTCACAGAGCTGTCCACTTGGACAACCAAAAATCTATTATATACAAAATCCAGTAAAAAAAAAAAAAAGGATGTTGAAATATTATAAGGGTGCAAAAATACTTCAATAATGTTCATGAGATTTTTTTGTTTTTGTGAAAATAGTTCGTAAACAGAGTTGACCCTTTACATAATTGAATCGTAAAGTAACAGAATTGACTGGTGGACTGTCAGTTCTGTTACGTACTTATTACTCTACATTGGTAGAGAAACAGAATTGACAATTTTACATTTTTTTGCCAAAAACTCCACTTGCTATTATAAATGCTAAGACCACATGGCACTAATGAAATCATGATAAAAAGACCTTTAAATAACCCAATGTGTGATCAGTGATAAATTCTGTTTTCCTTTTTATATTGTGGTAACAGTTTTGACGTTACAATATAACGCTTGGTGTAAGAACTTTTTAGATTGAAATATTTTCTCAGAAAGAGCACACAGACTTTTCAGTGCTTCAGATCTCATCAGTGAGGGAAAGTGACATAATTTCCTGTATGTTACATAGCTGTGGGAGATAATTCCACTAATTTAAAAGCAAAGTATGGTACAGTAACAGAGTTAATGCAATGACACACATTTTTATAAGACAAAATTTATTTTTTAATTTACTTTAATGTTGTAGAATTAGGAAAATAACTATTTAGGGCTTTTATAAATAACATAAATGAAATGTTACCAAAAGAAAAGTAAAATAAAATATTTTGATTACACAATTAAACAAGATGGAACAAATACACTGACTAATTCAGACAACAAAATATCATGATTTTCAGTTATATAAGACACTTTTTACAGAAAATATTATATTGTTATGGCCTGTAACATCTTGTGATCCATGACAATGAGTAACAAATTATTAAAATATTTAAAAATATAACCATTTGAAAAAAGCAGAAATAATAATGACTTTGGACACCAAATGTACCTGCAATTATAGAATCACCCAGTACTTTAGTACTTGTTTGGGTAAAAGTGGGGTTTAGAAAACCCCTATTGACATGCAAATATGCAAATAAGAACACTGACCCAGGGTTTGGGAATGTACACTTTGAAACTTCAGCTTATCAATACCCAGGATTAAATGTTAACCTCGGGTAAATTATGAGCAGTGTGATATGTGAAAGATAACCCAGCATTTGCTTTGCCATGGAGTGACCCAGTATGAAATATTTCAAGTGTAAAAAGCAATAATATGTTCTTAACACGCTGAATGGTTCAGACATTGTCACAGAATTTACTTGTTATTGACCAGTGGACATGGAGAAGAGCTTTTGTCTGTGAACGCAACACTGCAGAACTCCAGTCGCCTGCCAGACAGATGACCTTTGGGGGTAATTTGGAGTTATGGCCTTCATTACTGCTCAGTGGACACTGATACAAGCCCCTAAAGCACAGAGTCAGCTTGGTAATAGATGTGTGTGTGTGTGTGTGTGTGTGTGTGTGTGTGTGTCTCTGCTGAGTCAACACCAATGATGCAGCTTTTTGTGCATGAAAAGGCAAAGACATCAAACTAATTTGCCAAAGGATTTACTAAACTGACCCATAAATCATAGGAATTGACATGTCAAAAATTCTACACTGGAAGAGTTGAGAAAAAGATGTGGTAATGGTATCATGCATCTGTAACAGGTATAGAAAGTATTATGTTCATATATATAGAATTACACAAAAAATGTTCAAATGTGTACCTGATAAGAACATGACCAGTTTAAGTTTATAGGACAACTAAACTACCAATTTAAACAAAAATTTACCGTCAACTACAGACGTTGCATCCATCGATTCCGCCATGTTTCTCATTGACACGCCCCCAACTCGGAAACTCGGGGCTTAAAGAAAAATTTTTTCAAGTTTCCCACTCGTAATAACGACTTTGTGGTGGCGTTCATGTGTGTTCAACTCGTAAATACGATCTATCCGACATGACTTGAATGCACCATGTCTCTGCATGGGAGAGGTGGGTTTCTAATGAGCTCTGATTGATCCAATTACATATTTTTCTTTTAAATTACGTTTGTACTTAAATCTGTCGTCTAAATCATATACAAGTATATTTTATTATTTTTGTATTTTTATCAAGTTTTGTCACTTTTCTGTCTGATGTGAACTGGAAGCACATGCTAATTACATTGCACTTTACATTCGTCTTACAGAAATGAAAAAGGGCTAATTCACACTGTATATACATACGCTTATGTCTTATCAGGTATGCTGCTTTGTTACTAATGTTGTTGCATAAAATAACACAACGCAGACTACACCGGTTACACATCCCTAGATTAAAATCACTTTTTGTAACAATATCTATAGAGTTACAGAAATACTTAACAATCAATTACCCCAAAATGCATTATTGCATTTAAATGCATGCATTTTATTTTCATTTTACTGATGCCGAAGTCGAGGCTTAAATCTACAATGGTAAATTTCTTCTGAAGTTGTTTAGTACATATTTATTGCCTCCAGTCAAAGAAGTGACGTGAACTGTTAAACCACACCACAACACCAGTCATATCTGCTTTAATTTAATAAATGCAAAGGAAAATAGCATCCAGAATGTGAAGCCACATACAGAAGCACTGTAGAGATAAGTCTTATCAACATGACATCTGACATTAAAGCTGGAGCACTCAAGGAACACAAGAGCTGAATAGAACAGGGTGTTTCAGATTCATGGCCAGTAGGAGAAGAAAAAAGATACTTTTTAATAACTTAATAAACATGCTCATATTTGCAAGTTTCCAAGGTCACCAAACAGAAGTATGTATGCATGTGTGTGTGTGTGTCCAAACACGTTTTTTGACTCTTTATCCTTAATTTATTATTTCTGTTTGTATTTGTGCAATATTATATTTCTAATTCTCCCAGAGAATTTTGGAGAAACACCTGAAACAAAGTTGATACATACATGAAATATGACAAAATAACGTTTGAAATCCAAAAATTAATCAAGTCTAATGTTAATGAAAGAGCAACTTTTCTCCCAGATCTAATATTTTGCTCTAGTTGTGTTCTGATTTATTTTGCTGCTGAAAAGGACCAGCATTTAAGGTATATGAAATCACTGCATTACTTGAGGAAAATCCATAAACCAAAAGCAACATTTTAATAAAACTGGTCCATTTCTACTCACCCAAACATCCAGAATAATAGATGCTTCAGCATGAGAAACTGCCCTGATTTACCCTGAGATGGAGCTCTGTGAATGGAGGTTGCCATTAAGCAGACTTAAAAAGAAAGAAAATCCATTAGCATCACTTGGAGAAAAGGACTGATCAATACGGAGAGAGAGGGTGAACAATGCCAGATGCTTATTGTATGTTTGGAGGGTGCAAGTGCTCTTACTTAGGGAACTACATCTGTGTGTTCATGGACGCTTTTAGTATAGACAGTAACAACAGAATAATACTGGACAGTATGTGTGTAGTTATTTGTTGCATTATGCTGAATGCATTTGACGATAGGACTGCTATAGTACATTCATGATAAATGCATTTCTGAGTTGAGCTTGTAACACTCCAAAGAGAGAGGAAAAATTGAAATCGCATCATATGACCCCTTTAAAACATTTTTTTAATGTGCAGTATAGAGAAAATTCTAATCTGTATACTTATATTTTATGTATTCACAAATGGTTATTTAAAGTTATTTTAAGTTGTAATAATATTTCACTATATTACTGTTCTACTGTATCTTTTGTCAAATAAATGCAGCTTTGGTAAACAGAGATGTTTTGATTGGATGCTGTGTTTGAATAATATAAATGCATCTTGATTGAAGTTTATTTTTTATAAAAAATTTTAAAGCATGATCCTCACTTAATTTTAGTAGCTACATTTATGATTAACTTCTGATTAAGTCTTAGATTTAACTGAGCAGAGATGCCACAGATTTCTGATTATATTTGACATTTTACACAAATATGTCAAAACTGTTTATTTCTCATTATCTTCAGACTGGTAACAACATCCTCTTTCGCCTCCAGCCATTCCTCTCACACACAAATGCACTAAATAAATCTAATACGCCTGCCACAACAATATTGTCACTTGCTTCCTATTGGTCACTGGTTAATTCATTTGAAATTGCAATCGCTTAAAGCATTCATTTACTTTTGTAAATAGTTTTCGTGCGCTTGTATAAGCTGCCTGCGAGAGGTAAAATGAATGCAGATGGGAAGCACTTGAGGCTGTAGGGATACTGGATTATTCTGCATTGCTATCAACTTCAGAGGGAGTGGAGCACGGTCAGTACTCGGGCGAGGGCTCCCTCTGCTGGCTTGGCGTTACAGGAATATTGCTCTCAATGAACATTTATTTTCCAGCAGTTGCACACAGAGTCATCTGACAGTGTTTCACAGAGGAACAAAAGTATTTGTTTACAGACTAAAAACTGCACCTCTTGCAATTCATTTTCAAGGATGACAGTTATGCAATAGCATGAAATGTAAACATGCATATTTTTCTCATCTCTTGTTCCCATTTGCTTTAATGGATTGCGTTTGTTTAAATGTCATTATGATGCATTTCTTTTGCAGCATCTGTCCTTGCTCTCAAATCAATAAGAAGAGTCAAAGGTAGTGTAAGTTAAAATAAAGTTAATGTTTCATTTCAAAACTTTGTCACCATTACAGTGTACCAATATATACATGTAGGTTACTTTGGTATAAACCTCGACTACAATCAATCAATCAAGGACCAGGACATGTTGCCACAGTAAATGGGGCAAGTTGTCACATAGATAAACATAATTTATGATGCACTAGGAACATGAACTCATAAAAGCATACAAATACTGTATGTGTCCAGCAAGGTTCACTAGAGCTTTCATTTGTATAAATATAGTAGCATTTGACAATTTGTATTTTTGTGCTCTTTAATCATTAAAAATTTTTTCCTCTGTGAAGATCCACTTCTCTTAATGCTTTTCCATTTTCCTCTTACGTTCTTTTGTTTGATGTGTCATCTGCTGACTGAACATAAATGCAAATGTTTCATGCACAAGGGTGCATAAAAACAGACAGATCAAAGCGATCTTTATTATGAAAGGTTCCCATCAGCCACTTTTAACCTGCCATTTACACGTTATTTAAAACATCCCCATCCTTTCATATGTCTGAATACATTTCTTTCTAGAAACCTTCCCAACCAGTAGCAATGACTGACAAGTTAAACACAAAGATTAAGAGGTTTTAGACTATAATATTGAAATTTTACACAAAACATTAGCATTGTGTATTATAGCAAGGTTTCCCTGCAGAGTTAAACTATTCTGTGCTTTGATTCTTCTCCTCAAAATGATATAGTTTAAAAAGCATTTTTTCCCCAATAAAATGGATCTCTTTATTTGGGGAATGTGTGAATCCACATTGAACCATATACTGTAAAAATGAGTAAATAAATACGTAAAATAAGGATTAATGGAGTATGTTAGACAAGAAAATACTATTCGAGTCTTTCTACTTCAAAATTTCACATGAAATTCAATGATAATTGCATTTCTTTGCAATTGTGAAATTTACTAGCAGTTTCTTACTAGCCATTTTCCAGTGTATGTAACAAAAACACTCTCAAAGAAAAATTAGCAATCATCTTTCAAAAGGCAGTGAGAGAAAAAACAGCTCAATACTTTTATTATTGCATTTTTTGACATTCATTTCCGCTTTGACCCACATCCTCCAACGAAGCCAGGAGATATTTTGGGGCAATAAATTGCAACCTGATGGGTTTTGAAGGAGGATGTTAATAAAAGTAAATATCAAGATTCTGTGCTCTGATAATGGTTTCCATAATCTCTTCTAGCCTTCTGTTCACCTAGCAAACACTGACTCAGAGGGAAGCAGCAAGGCACTGAACTTTAATTAAATATCCAACCTTAATCCTCATGGAGTTGAGATGCTATAAATAGCAGCGTTTCGAAACTGACGTCTTTTGCCGTCTTGCTCTTTTCGGTTATGCATAAGTCAGCAACATGGCAGTGGAGTTCCCGTTGCATTAAGTGGAAATCCCCATCGGCTTAAACACTTTTCCTGTGGCCCTCTAACATGCAAACGTCAGGATTTATAGAAGCTCAGATTTGTTATCTCTTCCGCTGTAATTGCAGTTGCAATTTGCAAAGAGGAGACGCGGTTTGTTTGGATAAGCAGAACGATCTACACCCTGGTCGGGGTCAGGAAATGTCCCGCTTCCCTCACATATGAAAACAATCAGCACGACCTGAACGTGAGTGTCACAGTTGTGGAACAAAAAAATGCCATATGCGATCGTCAAAACACATTCTGGCGCAGAAACAAATCATCACTTAGCATGCTGAGAGAAGACACAGACTTCAGAGAGAAAACAACTAATTAAAGCCACAAACCTCTGTGGGAAAGATGTCAGGGAACAATGTTTTAACTGGCTCCTGAATTATCCCCAGAGTTTGTATCAAATCTCCAATAATCCATTTAGCGCAGGCCAGTTATTGGTCTGGCTGCATGAGGAAACAAAGTTCAATTATCTCTGCTTGAACCATCCACTTTAATTTTTCCTTTTCTCTTTAAATTGCACACTTAAACACACTGAAAACCGAAATCCACTGCTGTCAATTGCAGATTACTGGTTAAAGAATGCAAAGAAAGTCAGCTAGCATCCACACCAACGCACAATATCGTTCAGCTGACGAAACGTCTTTCAGGAAGAAAAAAACTCCAGTAGACAAAAACTGCATAAAACAATTTTGAAACTTGTGAGTTGTGAAGAGTATGTGCTCTAGGATTTTTTATACAGTAGGCTAGGCCTATCCCTCAAAGCCTCGCCTGTTGAAAAAACCAGCATATGCTGGTTAGGTAAGCTATGTTTTGATGCTTGGATGCTGGTTTAAGCTGGTCCTTTGCTGGTTTATGCTGGTCCTTTGCCAGCACATGACCAGCATAAACCAGCAATGGACCAGTTTAAACCAGCAAAGGACCATCATAAACCAGCAAAGGACAAGCTTAAACCAGCAACGGACCAGTTTAAACCAGCAAAGGACCATCATAAACCAGCAAAGGACCAGCTTAAACCAGCATCCCAGCGTCAAAACATACCTAACCAGCATATGCTGTTTTTTTCAACAGGGTCGTTTTCACCTCGTTTTCAGTATGGCGTCTAACCTATGTTTTTATCGTTCATCAGCTGAAAAATCATTATAGCTGTGGACGCTATTCTTTTAAATTTAGAAAGATTTTTAAAACTACATCTTTACCATTAGTTATCGTAATTAGGTGTGTGGCGCTCAGTCCTGTTTTGGAGTCTGTTCATATAAAAAAAGGATTGACAGCAAAAGTATATAATCAGAGTGACTCCCTTTAATTTTCAAGATTCACAGCTGAGTTTTGAGAATGATTTTGGTTATGTGCTGTATGAACTGAACCCCAAATGGTAACTGGTTGTCAGTGTAATTGATGGGAATCATAGAAGCATGGTCTTTGCTGTCAATCACTGAAACTAGTGTCAATGTGTTGCTGTCAGTCAGGGTTTACAACCTCTCTTGCTTCATGGAAAAAGAAGAGCAAGACCTCAAAGGTTTTAAAAACATAGATTGCAAAAATAAAATCTTTAATTCCATAAAGTGATGATTCACCTAAAACTGAACTTCATTTCTGAAAAATAAAATGCCTCATGTCAATTAAAACCTGTAATGATTGTCCTTTTCCTGAAAAACACAACAATTAAAAAAAATGTCTCAGAGAGCTAATGTTCTTCCAAGAATAAATAAATACAAATAAATAAATAAATGGATTGAAAGGACAAAAATATCATACAGGTTTGGAATGACATGATGGCGACTAAATAATGACAACATTTTCATTTTTGGGTGAACTATTAGGCCTACTTTAACAATGCAATACTAAAAAAAGTATTTTTAGTAGTATTAGTGAAGGCAATCAGAACTTAGAAATTAGGAATAACTTTAGTTACCTGTCCATAAAGGCAGCATTCAGTCCACTTCTGTCTGATGTTTTATGTACCTGACAATTTAATAGTAAATGTGGTCGTCAATCCCAAACACTGATTATGAAAACATAGATGCTCCTCAGGAACCAAGAAACTCCTATAAGGCAAAAACTCAACACAAACCTTTATAACGAAAAATGAGACAGTCATCTTTAGTCACGATTACTACTCACTGAGTCCTACCACAGCCCGGCTGGAGTGTGTTTGTTATAATCACATGCAATACACACTATTCCACAAGCTCTGGTGCCTATGTGTCTGTTTATTCTACGCTTGCCTCTCTTGTGGTGGGGTCAGTAAATGTCACCATATTTTATTCATGTGTTATGAGAATATGAACTGACAGTGTATTCTCCTATTAGCTTGGATATTGTATTAATTAACTCAGACAGGTCGAGACTCATTCAAGTCTTCTCAGATGCACGACTGGATGCTGTGACTTCTGCAAGCTCCCGAGGTGCCAATTACAGGGTCATTTCAAACATAATTAAGAATAAATGAGTGGCGATTAGCTATTCAACAATGAAGTTAAATATCACTGCCTGTTTACTTCTGATATTCAAATCAAAGGTTGATGGATGTGAAAAATAAAACAGACTAATGCTTCATCTTAAAGAGTTCAAGATGGACTCTTCGCAAAGCTAGTAAGAAGTTTTGGTAACACTTTAGATTAGGGAAAACTCTTCATTATTAGCTAGTTGCTTATTAGCATGCATATTACTAGTATATTGGCTGTTTATTAGTACTTGTGAAGCACATATTAATGCTTTATTCTGCACGACCATATTCTACATCCCTACCCAATACCTAAACATAACTTCGACAACAACTATCAATAAGCAGAAAATTAGGAGTTTGAGGAAAAACGTTTAGTTAATAATGAATATGTGTTCCCCAATCTACTGTGTTACTGTTACTATACGCTGCCGGAAGGAATGAAGGAGCTGTGGATAAATGAAACTGTCTTTTATTCAATCCAACACACAGGGTAAAGCCACACTTGGAAGGGAAGGATGACACACGTACACAACTGGTAGACCCGACAAAGGAGGAAAGCACAGACAGGAACTTAAATACATAACTTAACGAGGCAATTGGGAGGAACACACGTGAACAGAATGACTAATTAAGAGACAACGAGGATAGGAACAGGAATGACCAAAAAGGGCACTTGAGGGAGAAACTGGGTTACGGGGAGCACATGGAGAGCAAAACACAACAAAGACAGTCCAATCCTGACAGTTACAAAAGTGTTTTAGTAAATTAAGTATATCGCTGCTTTCAGAATGACCACTGAAAAAGAATATGAAGCAACAGTCTCATTAAATATTTTGATTTACAGTCTTATAGAAAAACAAGAACATATCTAAAACAATAATAATAAGATAAAATATTAAAAATCAAAAATTGAATGTATATTACACAAAAATAAAGTCTGAATGAATGAATAACAAATAAATATAAAATGAAATATGACCAAACTTGAACTTATTCAAATAAATAGATAGTGTAAAATAGATAAAATAAACTTTAATGTTAAATAAATAAATAAATAAAAGAAAGAAGAAAAAAAAAATTGAATGGAAAGGCATAGAATAGAATAGAATAGAATAGAATAGAATGTTTTCTACTTAGACTAGGGAAAAATAAATAAAAAATATACAGAAAGTTGACATTATAAATTAGATGGTCTTGAGAGAATTGGACAATACATTTTTGAGTTCATATTTAAATTTTTGACTTGTAATGGTAGACTTTGGTAGGCAAATCTGAGAACAGACATTACAAATCTCTAGAGAAGACGTGAGATTATAGACCTTAATATACACATTTTTATTTCATGTAATCTCACAGAAACATCTCATCTGTAATTTTTCTTACCTACAGATGCCTGTATCTCGTTGTGGAGCTCAGAACACAAATTCTGTCTTGGGAATGTCAGGTTTTTCTCCAGTCTAAGTACAAACCAGTCAAATGCAAGGCCGATCAACTGATCAAACATCAAACCTGGGAGAGGCTTTCAGTGGATGTATAATGAGACCACAGGGATTTGCTTTGACTCATCAACATCTATCAAGTGTTTCACCAGTGAAGGATAAAGGTTTATCGTGATACACAACTTTAGACGGCTCGCTTTTGATTTCCAGCTTTAGAAGAAAGCGAGGCACATCTTTATCTTGGTCTGCATCTGCCTACTTGTTTTTGTCACGGTCGGGATGGAGAGATGAGGCGAGGACACAAAGATGCAGTAAATCGGCTCTTTATTAATAGTAAAAAATAAATAAAACTAACAAAAACCACCCCGAGGGGGGAAAAACAGGCAGGAAGGCCAGAACAGGGCACAGCATGGCAAGGCAAGGGAAAGCCAGGACAGGAACAGGTAGAGCAGGCCCAAACCAGGAACACACAGACACATCCGACCACATACGACAACGAAGAAGCACAGGACTGCAAACACAAGGAGAATAAATAGGGAGACAAACAAGGAGGGTAACGAGGGACACAGGTGGAGTAACTGAAACAATAATGAGATAAGAAGGGTGGGGTCAGACAATAGACTGGAGAGCACATGGCACCAACAAAAACAATGACAAGCCATGTGCTCACAAACAGACACAGGATTGCCCTCTGGTGGCCGTCCTGGGCACACCAGCTGAAGACATAACCCCTCCCTTAAGGAGCATATTCCAGACGCTCCAACAAAAGTCAAAGAAATCCCGGAGGGAGGGGGAATGGAGGTGGATCAGGGGGAGGGATGGCGGGCGTGTAGTGGAAGTGGGCCTGGACACAGAGGAGGCCAGGGCGGGGCCGGCAGGGCAGGGCAGGAGGCCAGGGCGGAGCATAAGCCCACCAGGGCGGGGCCGGAGGGACAAACCAGCGAGGCTCTGGCCAAATAGGAACCCCGGCGGACCACCAGGGCGGGACCAAAGGGACTGACCAATGAGGCTCTAGCTGAACAGCAACCCCGGCGGGTGACCAGGGCGGAGCTGGGAGCTTGGCAGGCAGCAAGGTGCGGATCTGCTGACCACCTCAGCGGAGTTGACAAGGTGGCTCAGGCAGGACTGCAATGAAGAGCACAGAGAGGTTATTAAGAGCCTTGATGGCCATAACAGGACCTGCAGACAGTTCAGCAACAGTCTCCTTGTCTGGGACAAGACAGACTGAGAGTTCAGGAGTGGGCGCCACCGCCCAGAGAGGAGCTGATGTGGATGCTGCCACCTCAGGAGGTTCTGCAGCAGAAGTTGCCACCTCGGGGGGAACTGGAGCAAGTTCAAGAGTGGACTGAGGGCTCCCAGACTGGAGTGAGCCTAGGAGTGAACTCAGACTTGAGTAGGCTCTGGAGTGGACTCTGGAGTGGACTCTGAGGGCTCCCGGACTGGAGAGGGCTCTGGAGTGGACTCTGAGGGCTCCTAGACTGGAGCAGACTCTGGAGTGGACTCTGAGGGCTTCCGGACTGGAGTGGACTCTGGAGTGGATTCTGAAGGCTCCTCGACTGGAGCCTACAGAATCACCGGACCAGGACCACCAGACACGAGACCACCAGAGTCAACAGTGGTCTCTGTGACAGTTTTATGGGTCCATGTGAAAGACGTGTTGAGTGTTTATCCAGTGGGAATATTAATCCTGTGGGGATGTTTAATGTAGATACATTCAGCCATTTTGTGAAATTTAAATGGCTGTTTTTGAATCATGAAAGAAACATGTTTGAGTGACAGCTCTAAATTGCCCAGTGATTAGTGCTGCGCTGTACTGGCTTCCTCAGATGCCCCCATGTAACTTATAAAGCTGCTTGTAAAAGCTTTTGACATTCAAAGTCGAAGTGGTTCAATTAATTTTAAAGAAAAGTTATTAGTCAGCCCATTAGGAGTGCTGCGATTGTTTAATTGCTGAAATGAAAGTGAATGGCTAGATTTAAAGAGTCTCACATTTTAGTTCACACAGGCAGTAATGTGTTAGATTTGAATTGTACTCTATGCAAGTACATTTGGAAATGTTTCAGAATTAATAATGCACCACTTTTTTAGTCCTGCCATACAGGGCACTAAATATAACCATTCTTTTGCAACAAGTTGACTACTGAGGTTTGTTTCCACCCTAAAAACATACTTGAAGTATGTACAGTACAACAGGATGCTTTGCAATGCATCATTAGTACTTGCTTGAAAGTACTTGCATGTAAGAACTTGCAAAGAGTTTCTGGCTTTACTCTCAAGTCTTGGCCTGACATTGCACACATGCTAGAAGACAGCTTGTGTAAATGTGCAGTGACTAAACTGGCTCTTTTTCCTCCTACTACTGAACAGTGCTGTATTGTGTAACAGATTTTGTGCGAGAACACTGGTCTAATTTTCACACAGTGCTGATACTGAGACAATAAACATGATGATTCTTAAAGAGCCTCTGAAATCAAGAGCAATTCGGAATTATGCTCATAAAGATATAATCTCATGCTGTTTTTTGATTTACATGCTGTAGAAATGAGCGAACATGAACATATAAAAAGTAATAATAGATGAGGTAAAATTAAATTTTAATTGAATAATACATGAATAAAAACAGGATGTATATTTAATAAAAAAAATAAACACAAAAATGTTTTCAGCCTTTAAAATCAAAAGTCAGAATTGTATTCATGAAGATACAATCTCATGCTGTATTTTAATTTACAGGCTACAAAAATGACCACTTATGAACATAAAAGGTAATAATAATATATGAGGTAAAATAAAGGTTTAATTAAAATAAATTAAAATTGTTTTTATTAAATAAATACATAATACATTTAAATAAATAAATACAAAAATGTTTTCAGCCTTTAAAATCAAGAGTATTCAGAATTATAAAGCTACAATCTTATGCTATATTTTGATTTCTTTTTTACATATGAACATATAAAAAGTAATAAAATATGGGGTTAAATAACAAAAATAATAATTTCCACATTAATATATTAGAATGTTTTTATTAAATAAAGAAATAGATTTGAATTTATATTAAATAATAAAAAACATTTCAATAAGAAAGAAAGAAAGAAAGAAAAATAAATTAAAAAAATGTTTCCTACTAGACTGGGGAAAAACCTGTCATTCCCAAAACAGAATTTAGATTCCACAACAGGACACGGAGATCTGTAGGAAAGAAATATGACAAAAAGATTACTTTAATATCTCAAATGCTTCTCCTAGACAGCAATGAGAATAAACTGAGAATTTTGCAGTTTTACTGTTTGACATTGTACCCATGGTAGTAGACAGGTTGTCTTTAAA
The DNA here is from genome assembly GCF_001515605.1 of Sinocyclocheilus anshuiensis. Classification (NCBI taxonomy): domain Eukaryota; kingdom Metazoa; phylum Chordata; class Actinopteri; order Cypriniformes; family Cyprinidae; genus Sinocyclocheilus; species Sinocyclocheilus anshuiensis. The sequence goes on along the minus strand of NW_015542408.1, from coordinate 3,303,146 downwards.
ATGTGCAATGTCTAAACTAGCTATTTTTTTCCTTTCTACAAGTCATAGTGGCATTATTCTTAATATTACAGCATAATTAATGTGCTCAATTACATATGTGATGGTGAGATGAAGGTGAAACTACACACCTGTCAAATCAATCCAGCCAGGTGCTTGTATTAGCTGATGTAGATGTCCTGCTCAAAAGACCAGCATCTGTTGTGTTTTTGGTGCTGGTCTACTTAAACGATGTTACGATGTAAGCTGTCTGGAGCTGATGAGCTTCAAGCAACTTTTTTTTGTAAAGTTGACAGTTTAACATTTCTTGGTATTCAATACTGCCATGGGCTGTATCTTTCAAACCTACTTTTAATTAAATCATGACTCACTAGCTGTCTTCCTTCAAGATGTGCCGTAGGAGGAATTCAGTACTAGAGCATGTGAAATTTTTATAAATACACACATACCACCTACTAAATAACAGTGTTGTATTGTGTAACAAATTTTCTGAGAACATTGCTAAACTGAGACTAAGTTTAAAAAAGGTGTGTGTATACAGTGGGTACGGAAAGTATTCAGACCCCCTTAAATTTTTCACTCTTTGTTATATTGCAGCCATTTGCTAAAATCATTTAAGTTAATTTTTTTCCTCATTAATGTACACACAGCACCCCATATTGACATAATGTATAATTTTATTATTGTTTATTTTTTAAATGATAATTTATAGGATTCAAAAAGTCAATCTAAAATGTTGCTTAGTGCATTTAAGGACATTGCTATGTTGTTGGGGCGTTGCTAGGGTGTTTTTAGGGGTGGCTGGTGGGTGGAATGACAAAAATGTTCAGCAAAATTTCCCCTTAGAAAAGCAATAGCATACCTCTCCTTCAAATGCTGGTTTGCTTGTAAATTGCTGGCTCACAAAACAGCAGAGCTCTCCCAAAACACCTGTATCACCTTCATTTCAACTTCTTGTTCTTTGTTCTTTCTTGGCATACTGGTAACTCCTTTTCTTCTTACCCATAATTCCATTTCCTGTCCTTATTCTCCACCCCTGACCCTCCAGACTGTAGAACATAAAATCAAGTGCCCCCTTCAACCTCACTTCCTGCCATTCATTGACATTTCCTCCAGGAAGCATCTGCTGGTCCGTCATGAAGCGGCCTGTTAGAAGGACAGAATAATACTGTGTTAGTCATGGGACATTCAACACCGCATTAGTCCCACGTGACCCCTTGAAAACACACACTGAGGTCAATCAACACGCATTCAAATCTGACAGTGTTAAGTGTGACATGTAAACAGAGGTATAGGACTACTGTAAAGCACATTCCCAAATGCAATGAGCGATGCTTCCGGGAATTTTTCCCCAGAGTTTGTTTTGTCAAAGAATCCTGTTACAGACACAATGAACAAGTCAAATAAATAGGAAAAGTCCTTGTCCAGTGTTACACATATCTTTATGAGGGAATGCTAGAATAGGCAGTTATGATGTTTCCAAGGTATTGAAACCTAAAACCCTCAAGGAGGTAATGGGTGTTGATCCATGCTTGGATTTAACAGATCCTGTGCCAAGGAACATAGGCTTTTCCCATCGGTTTGAGCTCATCTATCACTCTGCTGTGGGAGTCTGTGTATTATGCGAGTACTAGTTTCACCAACAACAGATTGTGTTCATAGTTGCGTTTGTTTTGCTTCAGCAGCACCACCACCCAAGAGGAAGTGAACGGCTGTATCAAGGCTGAACAGACTTCCTGTGCTTGTTGTCTTGGGAGGACCTCACAGGGGCAGCTAAGAAAGCAGACAGTTTCATTTAGTTCCAGTCAGCGTGCAGACATGGAGCTCTGGATGGGATTATATCTTGTGAGCTTCCTCAACATGGCACGTTGTTTGCTCGAATCATCCTACACTGTTCATTTGAACAAACTCTCATTCGAAAATGCTCAGAATTACTGCAAACCTGGAAGTTTCTTGACCAACATTCCAAATGAGAAGGAAATGGACAAGATTCTGAAAACAATCTGGGACATGAATAACCAAACCACCACGTCAGTTTGGATTGGACTGAAGAAGGATAAAGGCATTTGTGTTGAACAGCATTTGCCTCTTAAAGGATTCTACTGGACGGTGGACAACAGCACTCAATCTGATGTTAAAACCTGGAAAACCGAACCTTTCGGTACTTGCACATATCTTCTCTGTGGGCTGCTTTCAGTGGAATACAGTGACTCTGGTGCAAAAAGCAATGGGTTTGTGGATGCCACCTGCAAACAGGAACATCCTTTCATTTGCAAACGAAACGTCAAGCTGGTGTGTCCGCGACCAGAAATACTCGCCACACATGATATGATTGAGCAATCAAATGATCCGTACACACGTCAGATTGTTTGCCTTTCTGGTGCCAGGTTCAATTTGACATGCTCCAAAGATCTAGTCTGGACTCTAGTCGGTGACAAAAACGTGGATATATCGCAACTCTGCCTGGAGTGCAAAAAAGGCTACAGGAGGGATGCATCCGGAAACTGTGTGGATGTAAACGAATGTAAAGAATCCAAACCATGCGAGCAACGATGCCTGAACACAGAAGGCTCCTACAAATGTCTATGTTTGTACAATGACGATGGCATTTGTAATGGATCGGCAAAGCCGCCCACCACCAATCTGAAAAACAGTGAATATTCAAACATAAACAGGGGCAAGTCTGTGCTAACTCAACCTACGTCTCTGCCTGATGATGTCAGAATGAATGAGACAGTCGTGCCTATTGACGAGAGCTCTGGAGACATTTCAAATATCGTAGTACCTGTGATTATAGCTCTGCTGATTTTCATAGTGCTGCTGGTGATCGTGGCGGCCATCGTGAAAGGCTGCCTGAGGAAGAGATCCATTAAACCGGCCCGGAGGAAGGCGGAGGCTGTGGCTCTGAATGGATCCAGCTCCATGGAGAAGATGAATGAAAAAGAGGAAACCTAAGTGGGAGAGACTGTGCAAATGTAAAAGATAATTCAATGTGACACATGCAGACGACAGAGGGTGCTTACTGCAAGATATTCCTCTCTCAGAACATTTGGGTGTGAGGTCTGGAGTCATAAGAGTGCTGTGTAATTACTGCCTTTGAATTTCATTTGCCATTTTGTCTCACAGTTGAAACCAGGGTCTTTATTCCAATGTGGATTTGGAAATCCTATAGGTCACATCGACGGTAATTAGATTTATGAGAAGCCTTCTCTGTATTGGTTTACTCTTTCATAGCTTATATTTAAATGCACCTATGTGGAGATGTAAGAACTATAGAAGATATTGTGTTAATATTGCAATTGGATGTGTTTTCTAATTATACATTTCTATGTTTCACAACATGGAAGTTTTATACGTGTCTTTTTAACTGAAGAGTTATAGCCATAAATAAAGACGGATGTTTAAGCTGCTGTACGCGGCGGTCGTTTCTTTGAGTACCACGCGTAAATGTCTTTATTATCGATATATAACAAATATCGCTGAAATAGATGTCCCTTGAGATCATATTTGTTTTTGGGGCTGCTTGTAAACAGCATTTGACCACTGACGCGTGGCTTCGGTGTGAGTTTAGTCAGGTTATTATTGTGCACTTCCGTTTGGTGCCGCGAGAGGCGCTGAAATCGCTTACAGCAGCTTTACCCTCTCGCTCAGATTTTTTTGTTTATATGATTGCAGTATCACGCAGATGTATTTTTAAGTGATTTAAAATAGACTGTTTGTTCTTTTATTAATTTATAATAATATATTTTTCAAAACACGTTTAAAGAGAAAAATGTTGAGTGCACCTTTAATAAAGAAAATAGAGTAATTATGATTTATGTATATATTTCACCGTTCCTATCACTGGAAATATAGCCTAATTGAAATTAACCTGTGCCATGTAAAAAAAAAAAGTGCAGACTCGAACATTTGCTCAGTTTTTTTTTTTGTGGCAACGTAACACGTTTTAAAGAAATGTAACATTAAATGTTAAAGACTAACATCGACAGAATCGTGCTACTCAAAACTTCAAAGACTGCGGTGATGTTACATCTGCATAGCTACTGCACTGCGATTGGTCTTCTTTCTTGCATATATTTGCTAATTTAGATGTCATGACGATGCAAGGCGGTTCTGTTTTCATTTCTGTACACACTGAACCAAAACATAAAATCCAAAACCTGTAACACTGTTTCGTTCCTGCTTTGCAAGCACTGCAAGCTTCCTTAGGAAAATACAACTTTTACCACATAATACACTGAGAGTGAATGATTTCCCCAGGTTTTATTCCATTTCAAAATAAACAACTAAATATTTGGCTTTGGGTATTTCTTGTTTTTTTTTATCTGAACGTCACATTTTTCCCATATCGACACACTTTATAATAACTTTCATTAATAAGCCATTCAAAGCATTATATAATGTGCATAAAAAGTTCATGCACATTCATTTACAGGCAAAAATGCACATTAACTTCTGATTAAGCATTATATAAGCTAATAATGGCATTAACGAACGTTATTATGAAGTCTTACCAATACATTTCAACACAAAACACATACTGCAATGACAACAGATAACAAAAGTCTTTATGCTGTAATACCGAGTCCTACAGCGTTGTAGTTCTAGATGTGCAGGTGCCATTCCTGTACGTGCTGCCCGACTCCAGATTGTCCGGCTGAAAGTCATCCACACTGTATCCTCGACTCTTCAGAGCCGTGGCATAGTAATCTATGGGCTCCTCCGTGGCGTTATCCCACCAGCGGAGGCACAAAATCCTCTGGAAGGAGCGTCTGAAGTTGTCCGACAGGAATCCGTACAGGATGGGGTTGGCACAGCTGTTGGCATATCCCAAAATCACAGCCAGCTGACTGAGGGTGGCATTGTGCTGCTGGACGAATACGCTGACCAGCTGCACGATGTGAAAAGGCATCCAGCAGATCACAAACACCGTCACCACCATCATCACCATCAGCGTGATCTTCCTCTCGGACTTTTTGCGCTGCTGCCAGCCCGCTTTCAAGGCGACCACCCGCATCTTCACTATGATGAGGATGTAGCACATGCAGATGGCAATGACAGGGAAGAGAAAGCCCATCAGAAAGGCGTAGATCACAAATACAGCCATCCACTGACGCTCGGGCTCAGGCATCTGCATGTTGCAAGCCACTGATCCGTCAGAGTTGGGTGCAGTGGTGGAGAAGATGATGATGGGTAGGATGACCAGAATGGAGAACATCCAGACCCCCAAGTTGACCATTTTGGCGATGGTGGGTCTCCGGTACCGGGCTGCTTTGATGGGATGCACCACGGAGATGTAGCGATCGATACTCAACACAGTCAGACAATAGATGCTGGTGAACATGTTAATGGCATCAACACTTAAAACCAATCGACACAGGAGAGAACCAAAGGGCCAGTGGTGAAGTAAAGAAGAGGTGACAAGGAAAGGCACACTCAACATGAGCAACTCATCCGCGATCGCCAAGTTCAAAATGTAGATGTTCGTCGCAGTTTTCATCTTCGCATACCTGAAGATCACATAAATCACCATCGAGTTCCCACAGAGTCCCACCACACACACTACGGAATAGATGAAGGAGATGAAGATCGCGCTGCTGCCGTGAGAATCCCCGTTATGCGTCTCGTTGCTGGAGAAGTTTAACAGATAGAAACCATCCTCCAGGTTCTTGAAGGTGTCGTTGGGCAGCATTCCGACACTGTTTTGAGCCTTTCTGTGGATTTCAAGTGTATAAATACGCGCTCAGAAAATGCGCGCATAGATGTTGCGAGACTCCGGAAGGCGCATCCCGACGCTGCGGCGGTTTCAGCACCATGGACAGTTACTCCACATCCACATGCATCACATTCACAGACGTCACACGTGCAACGTGACGCCATCGGCTCCTAATGGGTTTGTGAGCGTGTCTGAGAAACAAAAATAGTTTCTTGACGACACCTAGACCTTCTTTTCAATGTCAGTATTAACTCAATATTATAAAAACAGACATTTTTAATATCAAACAAAGCAACACATACAAGGACTAGAAGTCCTTACATACATTTTGTATTTCTTGTTGCCTCCGGTAACTTAAAACAACACTCAGCTTGATTTGCTTTTACTCCTTTTTCTTGCTTTGGATTTTTGGATCTTCAAATGCGGAAAAAAGGAGAAAATAAAACTGACCTTTGCGTCTCTGGAGGAGATTTCATTACGGTCATGTCCTCGACGTTGTCACAGGACTGTTCTGGAAATAATTTTGTTTATGATTATATTTATTAGAAACACAACCCATGCCTTTGCAATGAGTTTCAAGCAGTCACACAGACTAGATGCTCTTTTTTAGGGCTAAAACAGGTAGTCTTAGTTTTCACACAGGTGAGTTTAAAATTAATAGCAATTTTTTATGCACTTTCCCTCTAAAATGGAATAAAACATGTTGTTCATCCTACGACAAAGAAAGGGCTTTTACAGAAGGTCCACGGAACAAATGAAAATCTCAGTATTTTGAATCTGGGGTCATTCGGTTGAACCCTGATATGGGCATCTTTTGTGACTGTTGCCATAGTCTTTATATAGTTTTCCTGTACTGCACAATGCCTTATAATAACAACAAAGCACCCGTGAGTGTGAAGAGAAAGCTTATCTGTGCTTATTTCTGGCACCACCTAGTGATGGATGCAAAGTTTAAGAAAATAATCCAGCTTCAGTTAAAACTAATGCTGTTTGAGGGACTATATAGTTTAGGCAAACATACCAGGTTTCTGATTCACCACATTTAGAAGCATCTCCGAATGTGTGTAAATACAATAAACAAATAAATAGATGAACAATTATACTTAAATGCACATGTAAATAGAGCCTGTTGCATCTAGTTCAGCTTTAACTGGGGAAAAGTAATATGCTAAATGCCCAATTAATTAATAAATACATACAGTACATAAAAACAATGAATAACAAATTATTGACTTGAGTCCTTGAAAAAGGTTTTTGCATTGCATTACACTATGCCTATTTGGTGAATGTAACTTTAAGAGGGATTGCAGTTTTTCAAATGTAATCAATAGGATTTTTTCCCCAAACATTTACATTTATTCATTTAGCAGATGCTTTTATCTAAAGTGACAACACAATTTGTCATCCATATGATTTGTACGAAAACATATAACACATTATGTCAGAGGAGACTGCAGGTGCTGAGTTTGGTGGATGTCGCTTGAAAGCGTTTGAAAAAAAAATGTAAGTCTCAGACTAAGGACATTTTCGGGGGAAACAGCTCTAATTAAAGTTTGAAGAATTTCAGTATGTTGTAACATGCCCACAATATTCTATTCATTTAACAAGACAGCTGGTAAGAACCGTTTCACACCTGAAATAATTTTACCCTCTTCGCTCCCAAGCTAATACACTCCATCTCAAAATGCTCACACCTTGAAAATAGGATATAAGAATAGCAAAAACCTGAAACACTTTTGTCAGAATTTGAGTGATACCTCATTTTTTCTCACAGATGGAGACTTGTGTTGTCCTTGAAATGTAATGAGCCCAGTCAGAGCACAACATGTGAGGAGCAGATGGCTGTCTTCACACTCTTCTTTCTGAGACTCTCTCTCTCTCTCTCTGAACTGGAGAAGAGCCAGATCATTCAGCAGGTGTTTCTCTCTTTCCATCTAGTTAAGAGTCTTTGCCCGGTGTCATATGAAGTGACCTGACTTCTTCAGGGCAAATATGATTTCAGACATCAGGTAGATACAGCTGTCTGGCTGTTAGGCTGCTTATTAAAAGACATTCATTATTTAGACATTTGATTTAATTTTAGTCAGCAAATTAATTGTTTCACAATTAAAACAGTTGGTAATTACCAAAATAATTACATCTAATGAACAAATATCTCATTCTGGTTAAAATCCGATCTAAACCCTAAGTATTAAACTTCTGCTATTGTGATATTTAATTGCTAAATGTACAGTCTGCACTAAAACTCTTGTGGAATAAAAAACATCTTTCTCCATTTATTATCATTCAAAAATGTAAACTGCAATTGCAAACAATTCATTATAATATAGTAGATGTTTCACCAGTGAATAAAACTGCCTGTCCATGAAGTGAAGGTGGCGGCATCCAGGTTGTGTACTTCTGAGCTGCATGAATCAGCCGACCATCTGCTATTGATGAATGAGAAACTGCAGGTACTTTAGACCTTCTTGGCTGACAGAAAAGAAAAAGCAAAGCAGCTCTTATGCAGGCTATTCTAAAGTTTAAGGTCATAGGATTTTTTTTTTTTAAGAAATCAATACTTTTTTCAGTAAGGACACATGATCAAAAAGTGACCCCAAAACATTCATCATGTTACAAAAGATTTTATTTCAAATAAATGCTGATTTTCAAAGAATACTAAAAAATAATCCTAAAAAATGTATGAATTTTTTTCACAAAAAAACTGGTAAGAAATATGTTTTGAGCAGGAAATCAGTATATTACAACGGCTTCTGAAGGATCATGTGACACAGAAGACTGGAGTAATGATGATGAAAATTCACCTTTGCATCACAGGAATACATTTCATTTTAAAATATATTAAAATAGAAAATAGTTTTTTAAAATGGTAACTGTACTTTGTATGTAATGAATGCAGACTTGGTATGCTAAAGAAACTTCTTTTAGAAACCCTAAAAAATCTTACCGACAACAAACCATGTTTTAATAAGCATGGCTTATTCACTCAAAATAAAATGTTATAAAATATGAATTAAATTGAAGAATATTTTTAATGCAGTGAAGCTTTTTCAACATAAAGATGATATACTTATTCTTCTTGAATTTAGCTACAAACTAATTTATTATTAAATTAATTTAATATATACAAAATAAAACAAAAATTAAAAAAATACATTTAAATAAATAAAAACTAATAAAAAACTACAATTAAAATTACTATATTATTTAACATTTGCTAATGATATTTGTCTGGTGTAGAATAAGAAATAAAGAATAAAAACGATGTTTTAATTTAGTAGAGTATTATAACGATGGAATCGTTATGATGGAACGATATATGATGGAATCATAATGACGGAAAAAACAATCAAATTAAATTGTCAATCTGGATCTTGGTTTTCCACACATTCAATCATTAAATGTAGTTTCAAACATTCTCACATTTAACAAATTTAAACTGAGTGCATGCAGCAAAATTGTTCAACAACTGTATTGCATTAGCTAATTATAATAATCTAAGAAGCAAAAATCTCATTTTGATCATTCTCCAACCCTGAGCAGCATCTCGAGTCCTGAAGCTCCACCGCCGTTCTGTAGTCGTCCAGCGCCTGCTCCTTCCATCCCAGATGAGCCCGAACATCAGCCCTCAGTTTATAGAGAAGAGCATCTCCAGGCTGCAGCATCAGAGCTTCAGGAAACACACACACGCACAGATATGTTAGAGCACACACACACACACACACACACACACACACACAGAGATATGTTAGAGCAACATGTCACTCTCACCTTCCCCAGCATTTATCAATCTGTCTCTTGTTTACACAGATAGGTGTAGCATTATTTGTGTTGTCTTCACCACAACAGCTTTGTTCACACTTCGTCTCTCAGCTCTGTTCTTCTCACAGAGAGACTGACGTTAATATTAGGCTAGCACACATCACCCAGTGCTTATTCGTGACTGAAACATCAGGCTGCGAGGATAGGATAGGAGGACATCTACTCTTTAGTTCACACAAGAGGGACAATTTGCGAGCAATTTGCCATCTGCATTTGCATAAATTACCACTGCTCGCCTGGTACCTTTACAGACGTTGTTTTGCTTCAAAGAGCTCGCACATGTAAAGGCCTTGATTTGAGTGAGATAATGTAGAAAAACTCATTTTTAGGGCTTATAGGATAAGTGTTCAATGTGTCTATTTACGGCTAACAAAATTAGATTGTTTGAAAGCGTACGCTGGAATAGCAAGTGATTACTCCATTCACGGAGAACATACTCATTAGATACCGAGGGCCATCTGTTTCCTAATATCCCACCTGTTTCAGCCGCAGGCGGAGGGGCTCTGAGAAACACAGTTTTTTTTATATCAGAAATGCTTGCACATCCTTGTGTTTGACTTCATAAATATGCAGCCTGCCAAGAGGAAATCTATAATTGGTTTACACTGTAACCATAGTAACCACCTGTCTCTAGTTGTAGAGCAGTAGTACATGGTTGCTGCATTTGTTTTCCTTCTGTGTCTTTTTTCTTTTTCCCAGGCAGTCATGTGGCCAAACCCATCATGCTCTTGTCCTCTTGTGTGTGAAAGTGTGTGCTGAAAGCATTCATCTGCCTCACACACACACACACACACACACACACACACACACACACACACACACACACACACACACACTAATAAAGTC
>NW_015542408.1:3253552-3290481 GCF_001515605.1 Sinocyclocheilus anshuiensis | reverse complement strand
ACACACACACACACACACACACACACACACACACACACACACTAATGAAGTCAGTCTTTGGACTCTTGAGTATTAAGTCTGTTCTACACTACAGCTTGTTTAGGTCAAGAACTGCCATTTAGACAGGACAGGAAAATTTTTTACATGCCGTTTAGGGACGGTTGTGAGGAAAATTATTAAATTGAATACTGAGAAAAGACATAAAAATAAGTACTGATTTATTTTTAGATAACTAAAAAATAACATATTACCATTCAAAAGTTTGTGGCCAGTATTTATTTAGTTTTTAAATAAATGAAAACTTTTATTCAGCAAAGATGCATTAAAGTGACAGCAAAGGCATTTATAATGTATAAAAGATTCAATCAAATACAGCTATTTTGAGCTTTTTCTATTCATTAAAGAATCCTGGGGAAAAAATGTATCACAGTTTCCATAAAAATGTTAAGCAGCACAACTGCTTTCAATATTGATAATAATAAAAAAGGTTTCCTGAGTAGCAAACTAGAATGATTTCTGAAGGATCATGTGACACTGAAGACTAAAGTAATGATGCTGAAATTTAAGTTCTGAAATAAATCACATTTTAAAATACATTAAAACAGAAAATAGATCTTTTTTATTGTAATAATATTTCACAATATTGCTGTTTTTACTGTATTTTTGATCAAATAACGCAGTCTTGGTGATCATAAGAGACTTCTTTCAAAAACGTTCAAAAATCTTACAGCTAATGATTTCAGTGTGCAATTTGTATCAGACGGTCAATGAGTGGACTTGTGGGAGGTCTGACTGCATGCTGTATAAGACTGAGACTAGCACGTGTATGACTGTCTGGATTTGTTGAGGATAAAGACAACTTTGCTATCTTTTCACCAGCTCTCCATTCATCATCTTGACAAAAGCCCTCCACAGATATATCAGCCAGTGTTATCAGACAGAATTAAGTGCAGATGACATCGAAAGTCAGCATGATGTATAAATCTCCCTGTAAAGTGATGAATCATTATTGGCATATTAATATCAGGAAGCTTCAAAGTTGGAACATAATAACCTTTCTATATACGCCACTGAAATCAAGAAACACAATATACTCTGTAGTCAGCTTTTGGTCTTGCTCTCTCATGACACGCTGCATGATGATTAATGTGACCTTCAGTATTCATAGGAGAATTAGTGACATCTGCGTACTACCAAATTAGTTGCAATAAGGTTATCTTTCTCATGTCAGCTTGAAATACAAATAAAAATAGAATTAAAAACAAAAGCCTAAATAAATCGTACAAGTTAGTTTAGTTTTTGTCTCTACAAAGAATAAGTAACAAATACAGCCTGTTTTATACTACTGGACAAAAAGACATGGAAAATGGTAATGTGAATGTTTAGTGAAAAAATCCTTAAATGACATATACACTTCTAGTCAAAAGTTTGAAATAATTACAATTTTTACTGTTTCTGAAAGAAGTCTCTTGTGCTATTTGATCAAAAATACAGTAAAAAAAACTGTAATATTGTGAAATATTACAATTTAAAATAACTGTTTTTATTATTATGAATGCACCCTTACTGAATAAAGTATTTATTTCTCGAGCATCAAATCAGAATATTAGAATGGTTTCTGAAGGATCATTTGACACTGAAGACTGGAGTAATGATGCTGAAAATTCAGCTTTGATCACAGGAATAAATTACATTTTAAAGCAGAAAACTATTATTTGAAATTATAATAATATTTCACAATATTACTGTTTTTATCAGCCTTGAGCATGAGAGACTTCTTTCAAAACCCCAAAAAATCTTAATTCTTCCAAACTTTTGACTGGTAGTGTATAAATTGACTTCAGGGGACATAATGGTACATGAGTGTTGAATACTGCTCCTTTAATAAAAGGTGGCAGTGAACTCAGTCTGCTACGGCTCACCTTGCGTAAGGTCCGTCTCGGCTGATTGGAACTGTCTGAGAGAGCAGTACAGGTTGGCTCTGCTAAAATAGGCATGTGCAGACAGCGGGTTGAGGCAGAGAGCCTCATTGAAATCCTGCAGGGATGCTGGGACCTTCCGCAGCAGAGCGTGAGTGATGGCTCGGTTCAGGATGGCAGACTCATCTGAGGGGTCCAGCTCAAAAGCTCGGCTGTAGTACTCACATGCCTGTGTCGCAGAAAAAATGAGACTCACTATATATCTCAGCGGCTCTCGTCTAGAGAGTCTCAAGAGAGTCAGTACCGAATTGCCTCTGGTTTTACCTGCTCAAACTGTCCATTGTAAAAGAAGAGGTTGGCAGCGTTGAAGTAAGCGAGGGAATATTCCGGGTTGAGGCTGATAGCGGTCTGGTAGTTCTTCATGGCACTAGCTTTATCTCCCATGAACTGCTGGATCAGACCTCGGTTTGTGAAGAGCTGCTCTGCATGAGGGTTACACTGAAAAGGGCAAAGACAAGAAGAGATATGATAGGAAAAATTCACCAAAAAACTGACTAAATAAATAAATACATTCTGTTAAACAAATTTGGGGTTGATACTGTAAGATTTGTTCATGTTTTTGAAATAAGTCTTGCATGCTCACCAAGATTGCAATTATTTTATCAAAAATACAATAAAGGCAGTAATATTGTAAAATATTACCACAATGGTATATACAGGGCCGTCCTTAGGGAGCAACTGGTGCGGTCGCACCGGGCGAATGGACCGAGGGGGGCCCCTCTCCCAACCTCGCACCGGGCCCCGCGTCAGCTAAGGACGGCCCTGGGTATATATATATGTAAAATATTACCACAATTTAAAAAAAAAGTTTTCTATTTTAATATATTTTAAATGTCATTTATTCCTGTGATGCAAAGCTGAATTTTCAGCATCATTACTCCAGTCTTCAGTGTCACATGATCTTTCAGAAATCATTCTAATATGCTGCTTTGCTGCTCAAGAAATATTTCTTATTATTATCAACGTTGAAAACAGCGCTGGTTCGTTTTGTAGAATCTGTGATACATTTTTTTGTTCAGAATTCTGTGATGAATAGAAATTTCAAAAGAACAGCATTTATTTGAAACAGAAACATTTTGTAACATTATAACTGATGATCACTTCCGTGCTAAATAAAAGTATTAATTTCTTTAAAAAATCTTTACTAACAACCTTTATAGCAGTGCTAATGTCCTGCAGGGCTGCAAACATGTTGCCCATCTGTAGGCTGGTGACAGCTCTGCCTTCATACGCCGCCCAGCATTTAGGGTTCACCTCTACAGCCACAGTGAACTGATTCCAGGCTCTCTGGAAGAATCCCAAAACCTGCCATAGAGGACAAGATATCGACATGGATTAGTGGAAATCAATAGACTTGAGAGGCAACAGGCTGTCTGCAAGATACGGTTCCCTCTCTGGGGGAAGAGACAGAGATAATGAGGGCCAGGATGAATACCAAAAGCAATCAGATACATCCTTGTTTGTTTCCTACTGTTGACCTGATTTCTGTGGTTTGTCTTAAAGAGACGAAAGATACCAGACAGACAAACAAAAGTCTTGAATAGAGGAGAATGTAGAAATTAAGATTACCAAGGTTAACAAGGTTAAGATTAACCAAGCATAAATTATTTATTATGTATAATTTCTTGTTATCTACATTTCAAGCATTTAAAGAGACCACTCAAATTTTTGTAATGCAAAATATTTTAATCGTTCTGTAATTGAGGAATTCTACAATAACTAATGGTGTTGTCAAGAATCTACTGTCAGTTATGATTACTTTCTTGTGATTTAGTTTCCTTCCCATAACAGACATATTTTGGACATGCTGGTTGCCTGCTGAGATTATTATGTGTATTACAAGACAACATTTTATGATAAGGTGATTTATGTATGACATAAAATCACAATAGGCAACAGACAAAATAGGAGAAGATTTCAATTTCAGAAATATGAGATAACACGACTTGCCCATATCATCCAGCATATTAATTGTTGAGTAGAGGATATTGCTGCATCTGAGAAGATACAAATATTGATGCCTTAAATATTGAAGCTTATTTCTGCCAAGGAATAAAAAATTTAAAAAGGTAATTATCTTACAATTCTGACTTTGTTTTCTCACAATTTTTAGTAAAACGGTCTGAGATATAAACTCAAAATAGTGAGATATTAACAATTGGGAGATATAAGTTTGCGTAAAAGTCACAAATGCTTTTTTTATTCCTTGGAGGAAATAAGCTTGTTTTTGGCAATGAATAAAAGAATAAAAAAGGTAATTGTGACGTTTCACCTCATAATTCTTTTTTTTTCTTGAAATTGCGAGTTATAAATTCACAATAAGACTTTTCTTCTCAGAATTGAAAGACAAAAGAATTGTGAGATAAAAGTCACAATGACCTTTTTTAATTTCGTCGCAGAAATAAGCTTCCATACAAATACAACTGTAACAAATGCAATTTATAATACAGCAGTACTGTGCAAACTTTTTTATGTTACCCATACAAATAAAATCTCTATACTATCTCAGTTAGGTCCCTAAACATCAATGAGATTAAATAGAGACCGTTTAAATCTCCTGTTTGATGTTTCTATAGGGGAAAAAACAGTAATCATGTATGAAAGATTCAGAAAGGATCACAATGGTGCTCATTTTTGCCAGGATACAAAAGTTTGCTGTCAAAATTCAGTGACATTTCACATCAAATTCTCCCAAAACCAAATTATAAGGGGTAGTATGCTATCCACATTCATTTGAGAGCTTTTTTTTTTTTTTTTTTTTTCTCCAAAGGAAGATTAAGAGAAGGATGTGAACAGAGACTTAAATGAAGCATTTGGGAACTTCTCTAAGTCTGTTAAGCTATGAAAGATCAACCTGTGAGAAATAAAAAGAAGCAAGACAATTATTTTTACACTACCTGTAAGTTGTATGCCAGGCTAATGCGGGCACTTGAACAGAGTGGATTGAGATGCAGGGCTGAGAGGAAGTCCCTCTGGGCTTGTTTCCTGGCGTGATTGTGCCCATAATCCATGAAAACATTTCCTCTGCCCACATGGGAATCTTGCAAGAAGGGATCAAGTCTTAAAGCTTGGCTGTAAGCATCCACAGCTTCCTGTAACTGGCCAAGCCTTGAAAACAGACAAAGAAAGTGATCACCCTCAGTGATGTGTCCTAATTCTGTTTGCACAAGAAAATGAGTTGTCTGCTTAATTATGAACTTTGCCTTAAACTCTCTGTAAAAACATCCCCTCTCTCTTGCTTTTGAAAACTGAATTACAAGCTGTGCAACATTCCCAGTGTGAGCCTTGAATTCATCCAGAATTATTGTGAAGAGCCATTTATTTGAAAGTGGTCCTTTAAAGCAATGAAAATGTGCAAATGTCGACTTCTATGGATTCGAAAGCATTCTGTTCTTTTGTAAATGATAGTTCAGAGAGCAATGCGTCTCGTCAGTGAGCTACTAAGATATTTCATATTATATAGTCCATGTAAAGAGATGAGATGTCCTGTCTGTCATAGGCTGTAAATCTGATATAAGTCAGACTGAACGCATTCTGGAAGTGCAGCAACTTTTGAGTTTTGATCAATAAAAATTATAGATATATTATGCTCTGAATGCTCCATTTAAATGCAGATC
Organism: Sinocyclocheilus anshuiensis; assembly: GCF_001515605.1. NCBI lineage: Eukaryota > Metazoa > Chordata > Actinopteri > Cypriniformes > Cyprinidae > Sinocyclocheilus > Sinocyclocheilus anshuiensis. Next base: position 3,284,885 of record NW_015542408.1, on the reverse strand, counting down.
TGCACGGTAAGCGGCACAGTTCACAGAGCTTAGATAACTATTCATAAATGTCATACAAGGTTTCAGGACACCATTAATAATGTAGTCCTTAGAGTGTTCTTCCACTCAAACTCATGCCTTAGGACTACGAGAAGAAAAATACAGTAATTTTTTCTCTGACAAGTTCTTGTGCTTTAATAATAATAATAGCCATGTCATACATTTTTATCACTTTCCACACATGAACTCAATCATCCAAAAGTTTTTTTGTCTTTTGAATACGCTTATTCAGAAATGATGGATTAATCAAAACAGACAGTAAAGACATTTATATTGTTACAAACGATTTCTATTTCAAATAAATTCTTTTGAACTCTATATTCAGCAAAGAATCCTGAAAAAAAATTGTATCATGCCTTCCACAGTAGAAAATTGTACGGACCCCGAACTTTTGAATGCAGTGTTTATATTCTAAGCTTCTTGTGGCAAAAGACATAATTACTCACAATTTATTTATAATTTCATAATTCAGGCATAATTTAGTTTTACATTTTATCCTCTTAATAAACATGCTATTTTTTTGCAGTTGTGCCTTTTACGACTTTACATAAACGGCATAATTTCATGTGTGTGTTATATTTATTTTATTTTTAATCATTTTACTTTAAAGGCTCAAGATAAATTTGATTTTCCATAATGCAACCTACAGATTGATACTATATGAATCATCTCTTTACTGTGGTGCATTCAGTACTTCACTATAAAGAGCAGAATGAAGAGCAGAACTCAACAAAATTCAGTGAATTCCTAGTTCTAAGAAATTCTCAGTGAATAAAACCACATGACCTGCCATGATGTGTCTCAGAGGGCTAAAGCCTTGATCTTTTATTTTAAACACAATAGCAGTTAAACATGCTGTGGAGCAGTTATTATGACCCCACTGCCACTGCTGAGTCAAAATGGTTCTCAGCTTAAGCTTGGCAATTTAGCACTGTGAAACAGTCAATCGTACTAAATGATAACTCAAAATAAATTCACACCTGTGGTGAATAACTCCCAGTGCATGAAGAATTATTACATCCTCTGGTTGTTTCTGTGCTGCAGCCTTAAAATCCTAAAACAAAACACAATAATTTTCACTAACATTATTTTCACTACTACTGCTTTTATAAAAATGCTACTAAAGTCAACTTAACAAAAAAATTACTCAATTTACTTTATTAAAATCGGTTCACGTTATTCCAAAACATCCTTTAAAACCACCTGGCTTTATTTTTTATATTTAATGGCTACTCTGACAATCCAATCAATTCCCATGGGATAAACTCATACAACACCGTTTTTTAAATCTCCAAAACATGTCAACTTATTGATGTAAAACTGAGTTGTAAATGACATTTCATGAAAACAAGAATAGAGAAATATGAAAAACCTCACTATAAATCTCATGATGAATATGCTTTCAAAATCCTACAGACAAACGGATTACAGGCCTGATGCAATCAATGCTTCTTTTTTATAACTGTGGCCTACCTGAAGGGCACTGCCATAGTCATTCAGCTCCACATAAAGAAGGCCACGGTTTATCAAGACTTTCAGCTCAAGCTCCATCTTACAGCCCAAGAGCAGCGTAATGCTATAGTCTCTGAGAGCCTTGAAGATTAAAGAGAAATAATGCGGAGGAAGAGAACAACTATGCATTAAAATGCAAATGCAGAAGTGCAATTGTTATGAAAAAGCATCCTGCATTTGTATATGTTTCTGTATGATCCTGTATACATTGCCGTTTTCAAAAAGCGGATGCAAAATGGGGAAATGAAAAGAAACGTAACCAGTTCATAATCCCGCAGCTCATGAAAACATACGCCACGGTTGTAGTAAGCAAATGAACAGGCACTGTCCATCTGGATTGCCATTGTCAGATCCTCCACTGCACTCGTGTATGCCTAAAACAAGATGATAAGTGCACAACATTTCTCTCAAATACCATAGAGATCATCAGCCTCAAGTGACAGGTAATTATGCTCAAAACTGTGCTATTTTTACTAACTTTCAAATAGAATTTAAGAGCTCCTTTATACAAGTATGCTTTGACACTCTTGGGCTGGATCCTGATAGCTTCATTACAGTCGAGTACAGCCTTTGCATATCGTCCTTGAGCCCCATAAAGGGCAGCTCGGCTGAGATGCACCTTGAAAAAAAACAAGTGTTATTCTGAACCTATTGCACAGAACATTATTAATTCAGACAGACCATGCATTGAGTTAGAATCAAGGTGTACCTGATAGAGGTTGGGGTTGATTTGGAGAGCTTTGTTAAAGTCCTGCACACCTGTGGAGTCTTGTAGATGCACGCGGCACAGTCCTCTCTGATGGTGAGCCTCAGCGTGGTCTGGGTTCATGCTCACAACGCTGTTAAAAGCATCCAAAGCATGGAGGAGAAGAGAGTCTTCACTCTCCTGAATTAAAAAAAAGGTGATAAGAGAATAGTGACAGATATGGTTGTGTTTCCATCTGTTTAGATTTTAAATATCACATCTTATGGATGTAATAAAATGCTACATGCGTGTTATCATTTTTGGACCACACATAGTAGTATTCAGAAACGTGTTTGAAGAAAGCAAAAGGGGTACGTTTTATTTGTTTTAATGTTGACTTTATCATTCAATGAATTACCTGTAACAAAAGCATTTGTTTCATGTAGCATATGCCCATAAGATAGAAGACCTCCGCAGCCTCTTGTGAAGTAATGAGTTTAGTTTTATTGGTACCCAGAAGTGACAGGGCCTTTCTGAAACTCTCCACTGCTTCCTGTGTATGACATAATATAAACCATGGAAAACTTGCAGCATTAATAGGTCACAATACTGTCTACTACTAACAGACAAAAAGATGCTTTATAAGAGGTAACGGAAGTTACAGAATGCTGACAAAAAGACTTTTTGGCTGACGTATCCATTACATTCAAGATATACATTATATAAGTTATATTCATGCATTCCCTGGGAATCAAACCTGTGATCTTGGCGTTGCTAGTGCCATGCTCAAATGTTTGAACTATGGTAGTAATAAGGTTTCTCATTAAATTCTAGAATGGTTCAGCAAGACAAAACATGAAATAGCAATTGCACACACATCTAAATGTGTGCCAAGTTGCTGTAAAACAAAAACAAAAAAATAGCTGTATTAATGTAACAAACTACATTAAAACAGACAAATTATTTATTGTGTTTTTTCATAAAATACATCTTTTTTCTTAATAAATTAAGATCACAATAACAAAAATAATCTGCTGTGTACACTAGTGTACAAGTGCACACTACTGTTCAAACGTTTAGGGTCAGCAAGAACATTTTTAAAATAAATTAATACTTTTATTCAGCAAGGATGCACTAAACTGATCAGAAGGGACAGTAAAGACATTTATAATGTTACAAAAGATTTCTATTTCAAATAAATGCTGTTCTTTTAAACTTTCTATTCAGTGAAGAATCGTGAAACAAATTGCACCACAGTGCATATATTTTGATATAATTCTTGTTGTTTTATTTAAAATGTATCAAATGCATTTATGAAAAAAAAAAAATCACACAAAAATATTAAGCTGCACAACTGTTTTCAAAATTGATAATAATAAGAAATGTTTCTTGAGCACCAAATCAGCATATTAGAATGATTTCTGAAGGATCATGTGAGACTGAAGACTGGAGTAATGATGCTGAAAATTTAGCTTTGCATCAGAGGAATAAATAAGATTTTAAAATATATTCACTGTTTTACAGTATTTTTGATCAAAAATTTTTGATTAAAAATCAAATGTTTGAACAGTAGTGCAAATAACGGTAAAAATAACAGTAATGCACAGCCTCTAGTTTATCACTTTGGTGTATTTCTAAAGCTGCTGAAAAAGTAATACTAATAATGACTTGTTTGTGTTGGTGTCTTTGGAGAAGTTTGTTCGGTGTTTTGCTGGCTTAGTTCTGCCAGACAGAGCTTGACCGAGATACACCCTGCACGAGTCTCGGACTCACTTTGAACCTGTGCTCCCTCATCAGCGTCCTCCCAAGAAGAATGAGGTGTGGAGGAGAAGGGCACGTATCGACCGCTTCCTTGAGACAGATGACGGCATTGGCATAGTTCCCCAGGAACGATTGGACGACAGCTTGCTGGACCGGTGATAAACCCAGAGCTGTGACGGAAAGGAGGAGAGCTTTACAGCTGGGTCTAGTTGTTGTTATGGCAACATAAACCACATTTCCCTGAAAGATTTACTTCACCTTCAGTTGGGCCAGGTGGCCTAACAAGATTTAATGATGCTCATTAAAAGATGGGCAGAGAGAAGGGCTCGGATATTTCAGGAACTAAAAGTATGCTTGCAATTTGCTGAAGAGTGAAATTAACTTATGTGATCATTACCTGTTTTCATTTCCGCTGCATACCGTATACAGAGGGTAGCCAGGTCAAACTGTTTCATTTCATACAAGTACTTCCCTCTAAAACCGGACACAAAAATTGAAAGAACTTTTCTCTATAGCAGAGTTTCACCAATTAAAAACAATAAGGGTTTTTTATAGACTGTTGTCATAGTCAAGGTTAGATTTTTAAATTAAGACAAATGAAGGACAGAAGTAAATTCCATTCAGTTGGTTGCACTGATTTGAGGTTTTACATTATGTCCAATTTCCACAGCCATTTTTTAACTGGAATTTCGGGAAGACATATTCGCAATTAAGAGTAAGACCTATTGAACAAACTGTACTTCTATCCTTCACAGCCTTGTGTCAGAATAAACATGGTGGTATTCTGAATAAGGTTCCGAGAGGAAGCATTTTAGGTTTTTAATCTCCTAAGAACCATACAGCAACTCAAGAGCTAGAAATTAATAAAAGAATCAAGGACATGCAAATTTGTACGTTCAAATTACCTCATGATGTGCAGATCATAAGCGTCTGGTTTTATATGTATGGCTCGAGTCAAATCCTTCACCGCTCTACTCAGATTATTCACCTGTGAAAAATACAAGATCACTGGTTTAGTTAGTTTTATAAAAATCTACATTAAAATAAAATATTTTAGTAACCAAAATCTAAAATTAACATGGACTAGGCATGCCATTATCCACAGTATTAACTGAAAATAAAATAATCCCCTGGCTTTATTCTACAATAAATAAACAATCAAAAAAAAGAAAAAGAAGTAATCGGTTATAATATCAGATTCGGATTATTATCAGATTCAATAATCAGAAATAATCAGTCCATGTGGCCAAAGGAAAATGACCAAAGGAAATAGGAACAAAAGAATAACAGTCAAATAAAATCACCAAAAGCTTTTTTTAAATTATCACATACATACATTTATATTTATAAATATAGCAAAACATATTTGTAGAAATTTATATTAAATACATTTTGTTGGATTTATTTTTTATTTTCTTTATATTTACATATTTATTTCCCCTGCAAGTGAGATCATAACACAAGAAAAAATGATAACACCTCCTCAACAAGCTGCATGATTTGAAGTATTAATTATGAACATACTGTAGCACAAACATTGTTTGGGGTTTGTTTAAATTGCAAACCACAACTATAGATCTTAGTCGGCTTAGATGCCATACTGAATTTAATGCAGATGAAAACGAGGCTGTGAGTGACAGACTTACAGTCTTTACAATGGCATGTGCTGTATAAAGGTCGTAAATCATGTAATTTCCACAACTCACAACTTTCAAAACTGTTTTATGTAGTTTTTATCAACTGAAAGTCTTTTTTAAAGAGGTTTTGTCAGCTGAACAATCAGTTTGTTGTTAAACAACAGTACAGTCTGTTGAATGCACTGTACTTCTATTCCTCACAGCTTTGTTTTCATTCCTGCCAAAAATTAAATATGGTGACACCCTGATTAAGATCTATACACAATAGTAACAGTTATGCTTTTTATTTTAAATACATCGATAATAAATTTGTTCATCTTTTTATGTAGCAGTCCAAATCATCCATATAACAGCCGCTTACGCTGAAATAGGCTCTGGCCCGGCATACGTAGGCTTTTACATAGGTGGGGTCCTCCTTCAATGCATTACTGAACCTTCTGATGGCCTCATATTGTCGGCCGATATTCAGCATACAGATCAGTCCAAAACTGACGTGGGCAACAGCCGCAAATCTGCTGTGACTTTAGAGAGGTGCACACAGAGAGAAGAGATGATGACTCAGATATGATTTCATTGATTTTAAATAAGCTGCTCAGAGACTTTGTGTCACTTTTTACCAAGAAGAGATCTTTTGAAAAGTAACTTTCAAAGAGTTTCATGCTTCAATAAATTTATCCTCAACTACGGCCTGCTGCACTGGTGCAACAAAAGAAAATGAAGGTCTTTTCGTCACAGAGTGGAGGAGGCTGGGACATCACCTGTCAAGTTTGATCACAGCTTCAAAGTCAGCCATAGCTTGCCGCCAGCGCCGGAGCGTCATGTAGACCTGACCGCGGTGCAGGAATGCACTGAGGTTTTCTGCACTGTCATTGATGAGAACTATAACACACACATATACAGATAAAACATGGCTAATGAGAGGGCCTGGCTTTGAAAGTATTTGATTTTACTTCTCAGCACAAAGTTCTGGCATATGGTCTCCAATGTACCACTTTCATTATCTGTATCTGGCAATAAATTGTAGTGTAGATATTGTAATACAGTAGCTCAGAGTGCTGACATGAGCACTCTATGGCTCTATACAAAAGATAAGAGTGATTTCTATGTAACTGCTTTGAGTATTTAATTAATTACAGCAACACAGTATAAAAAAGTTATCAGGAGTTGGCCACTGAGAATGAATACAAGTTAATACAATTTCTGCTGATTTGTAAAAAGGCCTAATAATACCTATTTTGATGATGCTGGTTTAAAAAAATCACTAAAAACTTTCCATCACATACAGTTTATTAAACAAAATAAGAATGATTGTTCAAATTATATGTATTTATCAGCTTTAATGCACTTATAAAAATAAGAAAAGCAGCCAGTTGCCAAAAATCCAAAATGTTAGGAAATGCATCATATTTTGTGAGAAAGTGTGACATGCTACAGCAAAACGGGCACTATTTTTGGAATCAGCACCCCAAAATATTTGTAAGAAATGAGTATTGGATTTCATTCAGCAAATCTGATGCAGGCCGTTGTAATTTATTCAGATGAAATGAAATTCAAAGTGCTCCAAATATGTGGACCTTGCATCAATCCTGACAATGGGTGACTGGTTTGCTCCAATATTTATATTGCTTCATATACTGCAAAAGATTATGTTGATAAATTGTCTTAAAGTACAATTTCTGCTGAGTATTTTCTGCATGGAACATGTCACAAAAATAGGCTCAGTGCCGAAGCTCTACTCACGCCTACACTCCTGTTACACAGCACCACAGTGCTTAGGTGGGCAGTGTGAAACACTTTACTGATGAAGCTGTTCAGTTTGCAGCAGACAACGCTGACAAAATATTTCTCCAATCTTCAGAGATCAAAGCAGCAAATCACAGCTGCCAAAATCATGTACGATAAGACTTGATGGCTCTTATTTGTTCTGCTGGCTGAGTAGTGATATTAACATCCTCATATGACCTGATGCAACAGATGCAGCTGCCTGCCATGAGATGTTATGAGAGTGGCCCCATTGATGGTGCATAACCGTGTGCAAAATGGCTTTCTTTAAAGATTTAGATCAAAGACATGGAGACATAATATGGAAAACAGGATTTCCCTCCCAAGACCATTTATGAAATCTAAGCTAAAAAATGTGTCATTCAGAAATCTGTTTGTATATGACATCACAAAATCTCAAGAGAAAAAATCAGAGAAGCAGATGCAGTCCCATTGCTGTCTAGAAGAAACATTTAAGGCATATGAGATATTAAAGATATTTAAGAGATCTTGTTTCTGATTTATTGTTTCCTGTGAGCGTCCTGAAGAAATCATATGAAAAACTCTCATGTTTAACTTTTGATTCGATTGTTGAACAACCATGACTGAACCATCTATCTAATCATCCTGCGTTTTTCAGGTTGTCAGACCTCAACATTTTACTTAAACATGCCCATGGGCATCAGCCTGCCTCAAAATGTTGGCAAAGTACTATGTCTTTATATTGAGTAACTGTGAAATTGTGAAAATTGCTAATTTTCATGTGTTATATCAAGCATGTACGTGTTACCAGATGTGCTGAGGTCCCTTAAGGCCATATGAGGCATTATCTCCCTCAGCAGACACCCTCTGTGGTAAAACGCCAACCAGCTACTGGGATCCAAGTGCACAGCCAGAGAAAAGTCCTCGATAGACTTCTCAAACTGACCCAGCATGATATAGATCCTTCCTCTGTATGTTCTGCAGTGAGTGGAAAAAACTATAATTGGATATACACATCAGCGAAGAGGTGAAGTAATTATCTTTTAGTGGAAATCAAACACAAAGCATGCTGAATGAGGTATATAACCCTCATTATAATCCTGACCTGGCTGTAGCATTCCCAGGTTCTTGCTTCAGGAGCAGGGAGAAGTCTTCCAGGGCCTGCATCCATTTGGAGGTGTTGAAGAGCTGTATTCCATGGATCATCATTGCATCAGTCCTTGTAGAGTCGATGGTGAAGGTCTAGGGGTCAAAAAGGATTTATTTTTAAAATATTCTATGTTCCATGTAAATTGTAATCACTGAGCCAATGCTTAAGCAACAATTTTCTATAATCAGCATTATCAGCACTCTTTTGCGAACTCAAACAGATCTTGGATTTATATTTAGAGTGCATGATGTGCCTGCCAACTGTGTTCTGCTCAGATAAGCTTTGAAAAACGGACTAATTCTGTCCACTAAAACTAGTACAAGCTAATTACAGTGATTAAAGAGTGCAAAAATAACATTTAACTCTTATCTACATTTCTTTTGGTGTTTGAGAATGATAATTATAGTACATTTTGACTGTACAGCACCTTTCATATATTAAATGCTGCTCGAAGTACTTCACACGTCAGAATATAAAAAGCATAAGAAGTAAAAATCAATCAATAAAACAGTAACAAGCAGCCACAAGCAAAAACGTGGAAGAGGAATATGTATCTGTCCTACTTACAGTACCTTATAGGGATGTCAAAATGTCAAATTTCTGGATATCGAATAGGCTTTGCCTATTTTTTGCCTAAAAAAGATTTTATAAGAAAAAGAGTTTATTGCACTATGAAAAAATACTTTCATAACTCAGATTCAGAAACTCAAGAGTTGTTTTTGCTGCTTAGGTTCAATATGTGGTCTTGGGAGAATTGGAGAAATCTTCACTTCTGAAAGTTACAGGACTGTATATTTTCATTATAAAATAAACTCATGTATCTCAATAGGTCAAGGAAAATTGAATTCCTCATGTATGACAGCTTTAAGAAATAGCTAAACGAAGATTAATGTTCAAAATCTACCTGTTTAGATTAAAGAGTCATAGTTAATTGTGATTAGTCTATTACACATCACCTTGCAAGCACTGGTTTTTGCTTCTGGACATGCAAATCTAATTATATTGTTTCATAGGGCTCACTTTGACATAGTCCTCCATGGCCAGCAGTATCTCGCCCATCTTTTCATACATCCTTGCCCTCTTAAAGTAGATCTCTGCATCATCTGGCTTGACTTTGATGGCTTGGGTGTAGCTGAATAGAGCCAGTGTGGTATCCCCTCTTTGTTTGTAGATTTCTGCTGTAGACATGAAGGCGCCTGAAACACATTTGGCATCAGTCATGAGTTTCTACACTTTGTTCTGAAGAAGGTTTTGTTCACCAGAAATATAATAATTTACAGTTACATGAGCAATTTACATTCTCTTTTACCTTTACAATTAAACAGGCTGTTTATAGCCTTTAAGACTAGGGCCAGGCTGATGAACACTGAGTGGGCATTTACTGTATATTATAATGCTACTTTTTATTATAATGTGGCAGGTCATATGTTAATGCGCTCATGGTTATCACATCATAATCACGACAAATTCTGAATCAGTGTTATTTTAGTACTACTTATATATACAATTTGAATTTTATTAATATTTTGAATTAGCTTTTATTTTATTATTTTAGTTTTATTTTTAATAAAATTTTTTTGTAATTTTGCCAATTTGTCCATTTTAATTATCATAGGTTTATTTTTATTTCAGTTTTAGTTGTTATTTATTTCCGTTTAATAATTTTTGTGCTTCAAATATAAATTCAGTTGCTAAGCTAGCATTTCAAATAGGGATGCACCGATACCGATACTGGTATCGGGCCCGATACTGAGCTCCTGTACTCGTACTTGTTAAAATACCCCGATACCATGGGTGACAGCATGCCCAGGAGACTACAGGCTGTCATTAAGGCTAAGTATTGATAGTTGTGTAAATACTGTCATACTAACAGCTGTCTAATTTTTGGTTGATTGTAATCTATTACATATCTTTCTATCAAAATTATCTAACATTATCAAGCTGAATTTGTTCTGACACAGTTTAACTCCGAGTTCTTGTCATATTTTATTACCATTTTCTAAACTATAGCGAATAAACTGTGATAATGTGAGAAATGTTGAAGGTGTCTGAATAAATTTTGGTTTGACTGTATCTATTTGATAAATGAAGTTAACCAACTAACATTATACATACTCTTTTGGTTTCTGTACCCAATATTTAACAAATTTACAAATGCAATAAAAATATTGGTATCGGTACTCGGTATCGGCAAGTACCAAAAATAAAAGTATCGGTATCGGGCGAGTACTGGAAAAAGTGGTATTGGTGCATCCCTAATTTCAAATATTCATTTTGGGGTTTTTTTTCTGAAAGACCTGTTTTAAGAATTTACTTTGCATAAATGATCTCTGTGAACAGAGGAGGAAGCTCAGCAATGCAAACATTGGAGTATGTCTATATAAGCACATCAAATATTTTTATTTCAAAACATGACGTCTTGGTTTGATATAGGTTCTGTTTTGTCCAATACAGAGGTCAGATAGCACACACTATTATTGCATCAGTATCTTGTCTCCCTGCTGTCTGGTAATGTAAGTGGACTCATGCACACACCTGCATGCTTCTTGTTCTCAACGATGACGTTTAGATCGTCCAGAGCTCTATCGGGGTCGTTTCTCAGCAGGTAGATGTGGTGTCTGTGCCAGTAGGCATCCAGTAAATGGGGCTCCAGGGAGATGGCCTTTAAAAATAGAAAAACAACAGATCGATCATTAGTACACAATAAACTAAGCAGAAAATCTGTAGAACATTCTGTTCAGGTTTGTTTGGATTAATAATTTCTGAAATTAACCATTTTGTAATGAGCTAACATTTAAAAAAAAACCTTATGAGCAACAGTAATAATTATGCTTACTTTAGCATGCATCACTAATAAAAGACAAGAAAATAAGGCTTACAGCATTGAGATCTTCAAGGGCCTGGTTGAGATAACCAAGTTTGATGTAAAGTGCTCCACGACGACAACAGTCGAAGGCACTGTGGTTTCCACTTTCAGTCAAAGTTTGGGTCAGCTTGGCCACTTCATGCTCCAAATCAACTGTATTGAGACCTTCATCCAAAACCACTTTGTCCAGATCCTGGATCTCATCCTGTGGAAGCTGGTTCTCCTCCAGACCACCAGGAAAAGAGCCTGCACTCTGGAGATTTTCCAGAGGGGGAAAGACCTCGTCAAACCAGGCGTCCCATATGTCTCTGACCCACTCTCGGGGTGGTGTCGTGTCGGGTATCCCACCATGATCTGTGGCAAAGGTCTCAAAATCCAGGAGCATGGGCAGACTGGGGCAGAGGAGGGGTGAAAATTGCCCTTTGGAGGTTTTAGACTCCCATGGTAACTGACACAGAGACTCACTCCTATTAGAGAATAATAGGAAAGATAAACACATTATTAATGCAAACATCACAACAGACTTAAAAAGTTGAAAGAATGATGTTCAAAACAGTTCCTTTTAGAATACTAACTGGACAGAAATATTCCTTTTAGAATATTTATGAGATACACCCTAATACAAGATGTACTGCATCATAAATTGCTGTAAAAGTCTGTTTTATATCATTGGTTTGTTATATATATTGTTATATTTATATCACACTAAAACCTTGTTAGTGTCCGTGATGGCTCTCTCAGTTTTTTCCAAACGTAGGCCATCTTGACAGAGCTGAGTGTTTTTCCTCTTTTCTTGGCCCTGCGTTTGAAATGGGACACCCTTGCCCTCTCTTTGCCTTTGTTCCTCCTGTGGTTTGGGACCTGGCAGGGCTGCTCTGATGAGTTGGGCTCTGTGTGAACCTCCTGAGGCTTTGTCTGTTTGGCATTGGATGGGGATTCTTTGGCCAGAGCTGCACAGATTGAGTTCTGTTGCCGCTGCCACCGCACATGCTCCAGCTCCTGGGAAAGGCTGGTGAAGTCGGACTGCAGCCGAAGATGGGGCTCAAGATCTGGGGTTAAGTGCGGGGCAGAGCGAGGCCGTCTCGCCTAAAACCCAGAGGGGAGACAGGATATTACAAGAGGTGAAAGTCTGGTTGCACTCATTTGTCCTACAATGCAGCAGAACAACTTGCATCCAAGTGTTACATTAAAAATACTGAACCGTTTTAAGTACTTTATATAACATATAGGCTACACAGAATAAATATTAGAAAAAAAGATCTGTTAGTTGTAGAAACTGAAATTTGGTCTAGGAAAGGTGAAAAATATAAGGCATTGGTAGCTAAACTCCCAAACAGAGAAAGGAGCACAGTTGTTATCTTACTGAGAGTCTAGCTTTATATAAGAAGAGACAAGGTTAACTAATAACAAAGTACTAGGAATATATCAAATATCAAACAACATCAAAACTAGAATAGACTTCCAACCTGTTCTGCTGAGATGAACCCAGAGGGATTCGGTGAAACTGTTATTCTGAAGTCTGCCACAGACTTACACTTAATAGGCAAGTCATTTTCCTGGGGACAAGGCCAAATTTTTAGAGGATGTCCAACACAGTGTTATTCAGAAAATGGTCTTGATAATTCACTGGAGGTAGTGACATGAAAGCAAACTAACAATTGTTTCTTTTCTTGTTTTCTTCCTTTCTTGTATGTATGGAGACAAATAAGAAAATTTGGCACAGCAGTGACAGCAGAGTTCTGCATTGTGACATTCTATACTGCTTCAAAACCTAATTTAAATAGTTTTCTAATTCTTCTATAAAAAACTATGCATGTATTGCCTAAATATTATGCATGTAGAGACTATGTGGAATATTTTTGAAGTAAGTCTCTTATGCTCACCAAGGCTGCATTTATTTGATCAAAACACAGTAAAAATAACATTGGGAAATATTATTACAGTTTAAAATAACTTTTAATATATTTAAAATGTAATTTATTCCTGTGATCATTACTCCAGTCTTCTGTGTCACATGATCCTTCAGAAAACATTCAAATATGCTGATTTGCTGTTCAAGAAACATTTCTGATTATGAATGTTGAAAAATTTGAAAATATGCTTAATTAAAAAAATATATAGAAAAAGAATAGAATAAGAACAGCATATTGAAATTGAAATTCAAATAAATTTCCTTTCCTGTCACATTTGATCAATTTAATGCATCCTCGCTAAATAAAGTATTAAAAAAATCATACTGACCACAAGCTTTTGAACGCTAGTGTATAAATATATCGAAACATTATAATAAAAATATAATACAAAAATGTTTGTAAAGAGTTTCATGGATATGTCATTTTGTCAATTACACAACTAATTTTTGTTTTTTTTCATTCAAAAAAAAAAAAAGAAATCAACTTTTCCGAATTTGTTTTCTAAAACTTCCTCTTTAGGCGGTTAATTAAGTAAACAAACCTCAGAAGTAACCTGTTCTGTGTCCATCACATGGCTAACTGACTCCTCCACATTGTGCAGCTCATCCAACAGATTCTCTTTGCACAGGTCTGCCTGGGTTATCTGAGGATACAAAAATGAATAAAAATGTAAGCTAGAGCAGTGACTTTACAGCATAAAAGCGTATAACACTGGAACAAGATTTCACTTCAGTTATTTTCCTTATCAGAAGGTAACATGAGGAATTTAATATTCCCAGCATGAGCAAGCTCAAAGGAAATATCCTTGAGATTACATTAATAGCTATAAATTATGTGAATTGCAGGCATTAATATGTAAGTCAAGTGCTCATTTTTAAATTTAAACTCTTGACAAGATCATCCTCAAGTGCTTCACCCCATTTCTCTTTTATTATTCAAATCAAGATAATAACAGAGAGAAAGCATGTATCATTGTTAGTGTAGAGACACAGAGCTACTCTGGGATCTTCTCTGAATGCAGAAGTCTACAGCATAAATGCAGGAAGCTGATGGGAGGAAGCATGCAGTGATTTCTGCAGCAAAAAGGTGCTGTTAAAAGTCCCAGCACACTGAGATGGAAGCACAAGTCTGTTAATGGTGCCTCTATACCTGGTATTTGGGGAAAAGTGTGTCTTTCATAACACAGGGGGCGCAGATGAATTTAGGAGGTGCTGGGCTCCAGAACATTCTGAGCTCACTGGGACCCAATGTTGCCTATGAGAAATAAAGAATTACAATAATTGGATGTTGGAAAGAGCTGTTAAAAATCAAATAAAAGAATTCTAATGATGTTCATTGGGCTTATGCAACAGTCTAATAATAATAACCCAGGAGCTTGAACATTAAGAAATGTGTAAATCTTTAATTCATCTGTTAATTATATTGGGGAAATAATTTGTGTCTAATTCCATCTAGTGACATAATATTACAAGTACAGTGGGGGAAAAATAGTCTGACTATGTTTGAATGAACATAAACAAGTGTTTTACATATAATGTATTGAAGAAAGGTAACAGACTTAAAAAGTCAATTTTAGCTAAACCTTTATTGAATATTTGATAATGCACTAAATAGCATAATTATGCTATCATAAATCACTGCCTCTGTCAAGCAAAACAGTTTTGCCTATACTTCCTTAAAACTGGAGCATTGGTTTTAATTAATCACATCTAGTTGTCAATGTCACGCATTAGTCACTTTGATGAAAGCCACTGACGGTGAGTCATAAAATAATAGATCTTTCTTACAGCACGTCCACACATCATAATCCTTGGTCTCTCCACGTAATACTCTGCTATTCTCTGCCAGTCCTCCAAAGTATCTGACGTCTGTTTAGGCATGTGGGAAATGCAGTCTGTCTGTGCTGAAACCCCAGTAGAAGCAACAGAAACACCTTCACACACCAGCCTACAATGAGTAATAAAACATTAATGGTACGTTATCTTGAAATGTCATTTGGCCTGGAAATATATCTTTAGAGTGACTCGAACAGGTACAGTGCTTTAAGAGGAAGAGTTAGAACCTAAATGGTGACCTGAATTCATAATGAATGAGTTTTAATGAGAAGCATTCTAAAAGAAACACAGCTGTAGATTATACCTTTGCATATCAGGATGAGATATATGTCCAAGTGCTGTCCTCTGCTGGTTAAACTGTGCTGTTGCAGTGATCAGGTTTTGAGTGTGGCAGATTCTAGAAGCAAGTTGTAACTCAACAGGCACGACTTGACTTACAGGAGTGGTACACAAATGGTGGATGGTTTTATACCCTTCTGCACTGCAGACAGAACAAACAATTAGTGGGGGGAAAAATCCTGTTATGTGCTTTAAAAAAATGCTTTAGGAAAACGTGGTCTGAAGAAAGCAAGACAGAAAAACAATAATTTATGGCCTCTTAAATGGCCTCTTCCAAAGCAAAATGACAAATGCAAAATAAAAGCATTTCCATTAGTGGTCTCAGACTTCAGAACGCCACTGTATGTACCAAATGATGCTTGCTTGCTCAATAGTCACAGTGTAATCAATGGTTTCAAGTTTCCAATGTGTATTTAACGGCCTGAAATTATGTTTCATGACCCAATATAAATAAATACATTCTCGTTACAGAAATACTTTTAGCATTCAATCTGGTATCAGGGTCTCACAGGAACATTTCTTGGACCTTAAACGTAAACCATTTTGGGTGCCAACTCAATGTGATATAGGCCCTATGTTCTGCCATAAAAAGATGATAAGTCCGTCTATTTGCACGGATCGTCTCTGCCATAACTTCACACCACTGTTTGAACTGTAGACAGCGGAAGAAACGACCTCAGAACTGACTTTGTGTGTGGGCCCTTTGTGTTCCTCAAACTGCAGACAGGCAGGAGAGGCCCTCTGCCAGTGATATAGGCCCTATGTTCTGCCATAAAAAGATGATAAGTCCGTCTATTTGCACGGATCGTCTCTGCCATAACTTCACACCACTGTTTGAACTGTAGACAGCGGAAGAAACGACCTCAGAACTGACTTTGTGTGTGGGCCCTTTGTGTTCCTCAAACTGCAGACAGGCAGGAGAGGCCCTCCGCCACCCACGTCCCCACGGCTCCACTGACAGCGCCAATTTATTGCGTACATTTCGTTCACTTTGGCCTGTGACAGGCTAGATTTATCACCTCGCTCTGGCACGGTTAAGCCTCACCGAAAGACCTGGAAGGTCACACCAAAGTCATTGGCCCTGCCTGCACTGAAAAGAAACATTCCTGAACCGTAAGGAGGAACCTTCAACCTGCCCCGCTATCCATCTGCCCCGTAGGCAGGCGGCACTCATATAAACCCTCTCAACCGCATCCAACAGGAACCTTTCAGTGACCCTTGTGACTGGAAAAAGCTAGTAATTAAAAGGCTCTTTTTCTAGAGTGAGGGAGTGGTGCAGATCCAGCCGCGCAGGTAGTAAATCTTGCGTTATCAGCTCTCAGGTGAGTGCTGGAGAGGTCGGAAGGAGGGATGCGTGGGTGCACTGGCTCCAGACAGACCCGCAGCACAGAAGAGTGGAGTAAGTGACGGGCAATTACTTGTTGTGTTACTGCTCCCTAAATAGGGCTGATGACAGCTTTGGACGCTCTTCTCAGGTAGCGTGAAACTAGATGATCATTTGCGTCCAAGGCCACCCTCTGCGCCCTTCCGCTAGCGATGCGTTAAGAGATTGACATGCTGATAGCAAGTGGAACATGCCAATATATCAACACATAGATTAGTAAACCTTAGTGTCATAATGCATAAAATCAAGTATACAGCAGCCTAAAAAGCATTTGAACATTGATGACTCACTTAAAAATGTCTGAATGTCATTGCATTAGATGCAATACATCAAATCCACATCTACTGTAGTTTAACAAAAAGATACCTTTCTGAAAAAGAAGTGTGCTTTAATAAACTTTTGTCATGCTTAAAGGATGTAGATGATGTAGTTTGCTGTGTTGACTAACATATGAAAGCTCACGGTAAGTACTTGATTAATTTTAACGGTAATGTGTTAATCAATATAACATTTAATATATTTTAAGTGTACTAAATTACAACTTGATTACTATAAATGTGTAATTACAAATATTTTTTAATACCCGATATACAGTTTGCACAAAGTATATTCTTTTAAAGTATATTATTTCTGTAATAAGTACTCTTTTTAGAAGTATGCTAACGTGTGCTTCTTTTTCATAAGGGATAACATCATTTTCACAATGAGAAGTCTGTATGTTTTAAAATGATGTGCAATAGAACAATACTTTTTATTTGGACATTTTGTGGTTGTAAAACGTTAGTGGAATATGTTCATACTTAATGTGATGAACTACACTTGTGGAATGGCTGTGTAAATTGACTTCATACATCCACTAAAAATCACCAAAACACCAGTTGATTAAATGTAATTGATCAAAAACAAAACCATTCCGAGAAAAAATCCTGCTCCACTTGGGACCAGGAGAAACTTGCTTTGATATTTTGCTATCTAATGCAATTAAATGCATACTATGTCCAAATACTTTTTGGGGGCCACTGTATATCACTAAATATTTTATACTCTTTTTTAGGTGTCCAGGTTGCCAGTAGTGAAAGGCCTTGAATGGTTTTGGTCTGATGGGAAGTCCTTTCTGGTCTCTGAACTGGCGTCACGCTACATCCATGGGCCATTATTATATCTTCATTGGTCACCTTAAAAATATATAAAAAAATACATTATATATACAAATAATTTACATAGATTGTAGGAACATGTATCCAATCTAATACATTCAGCACCACTCGTGCTATTGCTCACACTTACTAACATTAAAAAGTTATTTGATTGCACAACTTTCAACTTTTAGTAGTTGTATAATCAAATAACTGTTATTGTTTACCTGGGATAAGAGATCCTCGAGTCCTCCACCATCAGAGCCAATATCAGAATCCTTCTGTAAAACTGACTCAGCCATCTTGTAGACACCAGATGACACAGGTGGATGGCACATTAGTCTTGGGGAACATTTCTCTTTTGGTACTGAGGTGTCTCTTTGAGTTGGCCCCTGAATAAAAAGAAAAATAAGTTTATAAACATTCTTCTTAGAAGTTTTCATTCTAAGCCTATGACTTTACCCATCAGAATGTACTAACAGGAAATGCTACAGATTTCCTCACTGCAATGAGACACAATACAGTATATCATAGCCACATGCTCACCAGGGCTTGAAAAACAAACAAATGTGTTGCTCCTTTGTTGCCTCTGGGGTTTCTGAAACTGACAGCTCCCCTAAGAAATATGTTATCTTACTCTTCTTATGTGTTATTATAGCACTTCAGATGGAAGATTTATGCTGTGCATGTTGACGCTGTCCCAAAGCAGTTTGTGTAATATTGCACAGTATATCTCATTACATTGACATGTTGCACATGCAGTGGCCCTAAGAAGTATTTGGACACTTAAGCCAAATTTAAATGCCACTGCATTGGATACAAAATATCAAACAAAGCTGCTTTAAAAAAAAAAAAAAGGATAATATTGCATGTATTGCATCAAGTTCAACAACTTTGTTAGGTTTTAAATAATAATAATAATAATAATAATAGCTCATGAAAGTGAATTTGTTTGGAGATGTCATTATTTTATACATTTAAATAATAATAAATAAATAAATAAAGCTAACATCAGAACTGCAGCTATGTAACTTCTCTTTCCATATAAAATTAAAATATATCAAATAAATAATAAACTACTAAACTAAACTACTAATAAAATAAAATAAAATGCTAACCTTATTCATAAAATAAAATAATAAAGAATAAACAGCTAACCTAATCAGAGTTGCAGCTGTGTCCTCCTCTTTATATATAAAGCAAACATACAGTATATAAAATAAAATAAACTATTAAACTAATAAAATAAAATAAGACATTAAATAAAATAATATATAATATACAGCTAACCTCATTATCAGAGCTGCAGCTCTGTCCAACTTTCACATAAAAGAAAATCAAAATAAAATAAAAATGCTATTAAACTAATACACATAAAATAAAAAATAAACGGCTATGCTCATCATCAGAGCTGCAGCTGTGTCCAACTTCTCTTTTCATGTATAATAATTTATATAAAATAAAATGCTAACCTTATCATCAGAGCTGCAACTGTGCCCAGCTTCTCTTTCCATAAAATGTACAATAGCACCACTATCCTCCTCTATGTGCCCACTTCCCATCACTGTGTCTGTTAAGGTCTCATTTGGCGACCTCTGCTGGTCAACCTCATCTGGCAGCTCAGGTCCAGCAATAAGTCTGGCTTCATTTAGCAGCTCAGAGGTGGATTTGACACTTTGGATGGTGCTTGAGCCAGCGCTGCTGGTGTGACTCTGGGAGCTGCTGTGTTTGGAGAGAGTTTGATGTTCATGAGGCTCCCAGAATGTTTCACTCTTTCCTCTCTGCGCTCTTTTATGCCCATTCTGTGCTGAATTCACAGAGCCTGACACCTCATTGTCATTACAGCTGGCCGAATCCAGCCGGTTCTGTCCTCCAAAGAAAGTGGACTGTTGATTGCTGAAGTTTTTCGTCTCCTCACCTGAAACCTGCTGAGCAAGTGTGCAAGGTTTGTAAGATCCACCTGCTGATAAAGGCATCTCTGATCTGGGCTTAGCAGGAGGTTTCGGCCTTTGGGACAAGGATACTGCTTTGGTGGTCCCTGCGAGAGAGGCTATGACGGGCTTTCTGACAATCCCATGCCTGGCTTTAAGTTTTGGAAGAGTTATTATGTTCCCTGATTTGTCTATGGAGGAAATGTTTGGGCTTGTGCTCTGACCCCAGCTCATTTTGTAGGTCTTTGTAAAGACATGGATTTAGGGGGCAGTTTGCAGAGGAGAGGAAAGTGAAAGCCTATTTGAGACCCAACACAGCTGGGTTTTGTCAGGATGCGAGGGAAATCTCTGATGACAGGGTTCACCTGGCAAGGTAAGAAAGAAGTCTACTTCTGTTCTGATTGAATTCATATGGGCGCTTCATATATAGGAAATCCTGGAAATGAAAAGGAAACAAAAACAGAAGTAAATCATTGTACTTTTCTTTTTTCTTAAACAAATATGCTTAATTTTGGGGACAAAAAACACACTTTTTGCCTCATTTCTGAACATTTTTGCTTCCACATTTGTGTCAAGACTGTTAAAAGACCTACATCTGTCAAATATTATATATACAGTATATAGTAGCATATATATATTACGAATTCAGTTCTGTCAATTGAATTTTGTAATGTTGTGTTATTCTATATTCTCACGCGTATTAAATAATCATTATACATTATCTTTACACGTTTGTGCTACTTATAAAGACAGAAATTTGTAAAAAGTTTCAAACTGTAACTTATTTTACGGTTCAAAGCTATAAACGCTAACGTATATAAGTTAACGTAGTTAGCCAGCTAGCTTTCTATCTCAAAATTTGCTTTTTATCATGCTGTGACGCAACAAATCTTAAAACATTTAAAAGTATTCTTTAAAAGTATCTTACCTTTTCATGAATGTATTCTCGCCTTGAAATTTACTTCAAATTAAATTGTATCGGCTGAAAAACAACTTCAGTTTTTTACCTCAGAAACTCAAACAGTGAAACGCCACGCAGCGTCTCCTAGCAACCAGCCGTAGCCGTGCGCGTGCCAGAGAAAATCTTCACATGGAAATATTAAAGTACTAGATCATTATGTTGTTGTTAATAATTGTTATTTGCCCTGTAAGCATTTTTATTTACATTTTTATTTAGCATTCTGTATTTTGCTGAGTTCAACCACTCAATTGTTCAGATTTGCCAAAATAATAATAATAATAATAATAATAAAATAGGTATAATTGTGAGCTTTAGTGCAAACATTGAGATCAGAGAGAAACAGAGAGAAAAAATAAAATAAAATAGCCTAAATAAATTAACACATTAAATGTACATACAAAATGAAAGTTTCGATTAGAATAAAAAAGGTTTTACATTCTAAAAAGTAGGCCTACTTTTATTTTCTATTTTTAAAGAAAACTATTTTTGTAACCTATTGATCTGAAGAAACTATACATTTGAGCTAAATAAATAAATACATAACAGCCAGTTTTTATTTATTTTATAAATCATGCATTTAATCTACTGACAAGGCAATGATGGTACTCTCTATCCCTCCCTCCCTCTCTGTATCTGTCTCTCATGGGGGTTTTGACATGGTCTAATGTTCTTTGCTTCAAGGGCCATTTCATTCCGTCCTGTGAGGAATCGATCTGTGCTCTAATGGTGTGAGAGATCACTGGAGATAATCCGCTGTAAGTGGATGATCAGTGCTGTCATTCGCTCATTAGCAGGTGTACAGTGGGAAATCTGACCTCTTGTTTATCTGAGCAATAAGAGGAGGGAGATGCTGGGGTTTCCAGGCCCTTCCTAAATGCAGGACTCACTACCAAAATTAACAGCTTCCAAAGTTATTACAAGATTAATCATATTTCATCTGCTATTCTGTGAATCTTGTTTAGGGTTGGAAACACTTTTGAACAAAAATACATTGAAATACATTACTTGATCTGTATCTGTATTATATATTTTTAAATACTAAATGTCAAGTATTTCTATTAAATGATTTAAACAGGCCTAGTTACAATTGGTAGAATATATACATTTCCATGCATTATGATATTTAAATATACATCAAACAGCATTATTTTGGTAACATTTTACAATAACTTTATGAAGTAAAAATGTAATGTTTTATAAAAATGTAATAATTTAAAATGATTGAAACAGCATGAATACTTTCAAGAATAACATTAATCAATATTACTACATTAAATAATGCTTAACAGATCGTTATTTACATAGGCTACTCTATATTCAAATAAGCCCAGTAAGAAATGTTATGATTCATATATATGTTTTGTATGAACATGTTAGCATTATATAACATTTTCTAAAGGCATATTAATGAAGGATATTATAAAGTATTATGTTATATAAATTAAGCAAATCTAAAATATTACTATATTACATTAATATACGTTGTAATGTTATCAATTAAAGTTATTATACAATCCTACTGTTATTTTGCAAAAAATAAAAACAAATAAATATAATAAAAAATGTTAAGAGTCTTTGGATATGTAATATTATGCAACATAATGTTTATTCCAGTAGTGTTGAAATTATTATTATTTTTTTAATTGTTACTTTTTCCTGTGAATAGTATTGTGAAATAAAACACGCGGGGCATTCCTGTTTAAAAACAGCAGAGTAGACGTGTTCCTGGAAGAAGGAGAGAGATCCAGGCAAATGAGACATAGAAAGTGGGCTGTACCGTGTTCTACGTAACAGGCAGGGGAAGATCTCCACTTCAGTCCCAACATTTCCTCACTTTACCCAAAGCCGCGCACAACATCCCACCAGTGACTGCGCGGTGCTAGGACGCGCGCGCACGCACACACACACACACACACACACACACACTCACACACACGCGCTGTGAGTCTGCGAACTGCATGTGCACGAGCTGCGGATTTCCTCCATAATGTTGGGCGCAATGAAAATGGAAGGACACGAAACTCCAGACTGGAGCAGCTACTATAATGATGCACAAGAGGTGAGAGACGACTATTACTTCCACTCTGAGCTTCTGGAATAGCCAGAAAGTTTGTTGCTGCATGCACGTGAATAATGCATCAAACGATTGAAACCGAGGCGCAAACCACTTTTTAAAAGACTGCGAAATTAAATGTAAATATATATTCCACTGAATTGTGATCTGAAGCCGAGAAAATATCAGCCATTGATCAACCCACTTGGTGGCAGTAGTGATGTCATTGCAAGTGGGTCACAATAGTCTGATATTGGAAGAGTTTAGCAAATATAATTGTCTATCGAATTAATATAAACGATTTAAAATTAGTAGCTGACTATTTTTTTAAATTAAATTTATGATCGATTATGTATATATTCCACAATTTTACAAGATAGCCTGTATTTTGTCTCGTTTAATTTGAGCAAAATTCCTTTATTAAGTTAAATTCTATAAAACAGTCTATATTTGTACTATAAAATAAAATACGTCACGTGCATCAGCGATTGCACATTTAATATTTCGTTATTTTAAAAAGAGCAAAATAAAAACATTACTACATCTAGATTAAAAATTAAAATGTTCTCACATTTAAAAAAAAAAAAAATAGCTACTATTTTTAATGGTCTGAAATTGCTGCCTTGTTTAATAAATCGGTTAACTCGGTTTATACCGTAGTCTAACTATTTAAATAACGAATTTTTTTTTTTAAATATGGGAAATTACATTATTGTCTCAGAGAAAAGATGCAAAATGACATTCTATACGAATTAAAGTGCTGAATACAAATATATTAGAGTACTAAATGCCACGATTTATTTATTTCAGGTCTATTCTCCCATGACGAACAGCAGCATGAACGCTGGGCTGAGCTCCATGAATAACATGAACAGTTACATGGGCATGTCCACCAGTGGGAATATGACTTCCAGTTCTTTCAACATGTCCTACGCGAACCCAGCACTGAGTGCGGGACTGAGCCCAGGCACCATGGCCGGGATGCCCCCGGGTGCCACCGGCGCCATGAACGGGATGAGCGGCTGCGTGGCGACCATGGGCACCGCGCTCAGCCCGTCCAACCTGAACGCCATGACGGCTCAGCACAGCTCCATGAACGCCCTGAACCCGTACTCCAGCATGAGCCCCACCATGAGCTCCATGACATACGCGCAGCCCAACCTGAACCGGGCCAGAGACAACAAGACTTTCAGGAGAAGTTACCCGCACGCCAAGCCGCCCTACTCCTACATCTCTCTCATCACAATGGCCATCCAGCAGGCTCCCAGCAAAATGCTTACCTTAAGTGAGATTTACCAGTGGATAATGGACCTGTTCCCCTACTACCGTCAGAACCAGCAGAGGTGGCAGAACTCCATCAGGCACTCGTTGTCTTTCAACGACTGCTTCGTCAAAGTGTCCCGGTCGCCCGACAAGCCGGGAAAGGGCTCCTACTGGGCTCTGCACCCCGATTCTGGGAATATGTTTGAGAATGGCTGTTACCTGCGAAGACAGAAGCGCTTTAAATGCGAAAAAAAGTTGACGGACGGAAAGAGGTCAGACGGAAAGCGAGAGCAGTCGAGCGGCTCGGGCTCGCCGGCCAGCGACAGCACCAGCAGCAAACCTGGCCACATGGACTCGAGCTCCATAACCTCCTCGAACCAGTCGTCCAGTCCTCCCAGTTTGGACCACAGGAGCGCTAGCACCGCCGGCTCTGAACTGAAGAGCACCGGCCCACAGGTGCACCCCGTGTCCACGTCCCTGTCCTCGCTGCACTCAATGGCCCTCGAACCCCAGCTGCACCTCAAAGGAGACCCCCATTACTCCTTCAACCACCCGTTTTCCATCAATAATTTAATGTCTTCTCCAGAGCAACAGCATAAACTGGAATTGAAAGCGTATGAACAAGCCTTGCAATATTCCTCCTATGGCTCAGGCATGTCTTCCAGTTTGCCCATGGCCGGGAGAGCCAGCATGGACCCTTCGGCTTTAGAGGCCTCTTACTACCAAGGTGTGTATTCCAGGCCTGTTCTTAATACATCTTAGTCAGTTGGCGACGAAAAAAAAAACGTTATTTTATTTTTTGCATGCACTTGGTGCAAAAGAACTGTTACACCCCGTGTCCACGTCCCTGTCCTCGCTGCACTCAATGGCCCTCGAACCCCAGCTGCACCTCAAAGGAGACCCCCATTACTCCTTCAACCACCCGTTTTCCATCAATAATTTAATGTCTTCTCCAGAGCAACAGCATAAACTGGAATTGAAAGCGTATGAACAAGCCTTGCAATATTCCTCCTATGGCTCAGGCATGTCTTCCAGTTTGCCCATGGCCGGGAGAGCCAGCATGGACCCTTCGGCTTTAGAGGCCTCTTACTACCAAGGTGTGTATTCCAGGCCTGTTCTTAATACATCTTAGTCAGTTGGCGACGAAAAAAAAAACGTTATTTTATTTTTTGCATGCACTTGGTGCAAAAGAACTGTTACTTTAAAATATAACAAAATGTGTATGTGTATAATAAAATATTGTAAAGTGTTCCCAATGATTGTTTATCCCAGTTATAAATCATTGCTAGTGTATTTAAATCATCATGAAGGTCAACTTTGGTCTTGTTGCTGGTATAAAAACGATACCCCTGTCTGTTGCAGATGTATTTGAATGTTGTCATTTTACTTATTATTTTTGGGGTTTACTTGCCTCGTTTTGACAAAAAAAAAAATAAAATCCCAATCTCGTATTGAAATAAATTAATCCAAGGTGGAAATGCATTGTGAATAAAATATGTATTTCTTAATCAAGCAAAACTGTTGTGACATTTTTATACAAAGAGGTGAAATCATGAAGGCGCTTTTATGCATGTATTTTTCGTGAAAATACATTCGCAATTGATATAAAAAAAAAAACTAGATGATAATTTAATAAGAATATCTGATTTTTTTTATTTCGATTCTTTTTTTTTAATTTTTTTTTAGAAATAATTATTCTATTTATTATTTTGCATTTGCATCATTTTGTGTCCAAGCTATTAAAAGTAATGCATGCTCAATAATGATTTGAAATAAATAGATGCTACTTTAATCAAATTAAATTCTTCAAAATATGCTCTGCTTTCAAAGCCAGCTTTTGGCAGAGCCCGTCTGGTTTTGACTCGCTGTTGGTAAAAGACCAAGAGAAAATCCAAGTCTAACACACGCGCAGCCTCAAAGACTCGCTTCATAAAAGATCCGATCTCGTTTTAAATGGGATTTTAAACAATATCATAGAGAGGCCAAATCATCTTTTTGTGCATCGTAACCTACATGATGGGCACGTGAACCTGAACAGATTTGACTTTGATCATGGTATTTTGTATACACGCATTTTGGCTGAGTAGCCGTGAAATTCATTTAATTATCTTGTAATTCCCCCCCGATGCGTAAATAAAATGGATAATTGACTTCAGGCTTTAGAAATCTCGATATGTGCAGCCTATAAAATAAGGTTAAACAGCTGATATTTGTGCTTTTTCTTTTTAATTCGATTTAAAAATAAAGAAAACACATTTTTTCCCTAAAGTAGGGTCAGGTGCAGTCGATTTATCTGATATTGAATTAGAGCTCGCGACAGAAATATTTAGTCTATGTGGAGATGGAAAAGTGAATAATAATTGCAATAATCGATACTGAAATTTGTAAATAATAATAATAACTTATAATTTTAGAAAATAAAATAGTACTTTTTTTGGGGTAACGATCCAATATTGTAAGGATTACATTCTCTCTTGCGCACGGTATGTGCATTATAAAACAGATAGTTTTACATTTTATACATTTACCTGAGAATGTCTAAAAATCTAACAGAAATGCCTGCTTACACATATCAAATAAATCATGTGAGGTTTAGGGGATTGATTCAATAAAATACAAATTCAAACTATAAATAAAACACAAATAAAAATATGATACCATTAATTCTTATCATTTTAGTTAGCTCATTATACTCTTTAATGCACATCATTTAAAATAACTACATTACAGTTCATACATTGTTGTATCGCTGCGTTAGGTGTGATTTGATTATGTATATTTGGTTTTCACATAATCAAATGCTTTATCGGAAACATTGTTTTATTTAAATCATTTACAAATCTTTGTGACAGAAACCGTGACTCGAAATGGTCTGCTCACGTCAACGAGAAGCTGATGATGATAATGAAAGCATTATTAATATGCGCTTCTGAAAATCCAAGAGCAAGCCAACAGTTTACAAGGGCAGTGCTGAAATATTTAACACATTTTAGGGAAACTCTTTACGAGTGCATTGAAAGGAATAACAAACTGCTCGTTTATTTCCCATATAATCGTATCATTTAAATACTGGCATGTATTATTTAGATATGCAGCCATTTGCATGGGAATTTTATTGTTTGTAATTGACGCAGTGATTGCACAGGGCAACATTCGACGGTTTTATTTCTATATAACGCGTTTCGACATTTATATGTTGCATTGCACAATTAGTGCACATCTTTAAACGAGCCAGGCTTAACATATGCGATCAGCAGGCAGCGTTCAAACTTATGTGGCATTTCTCGTTCCCCCATCAAAAGCTCTGGCGCTTTCTTCAGCCTTATGGAGCAAAATTTCGACAACAATACGCATGGTCCTTTAGTTCAAAGCGCCCATCAGCGGGTCTACCCGTAGACCTTTCTTCTCCCTCTTTTCATTCGGAGTTTGGAAAAGCACTACAGGGCCAAGGCGCTCCTAATACCTTCTGATGGGGATTGAATTAATTATCTCCAATAACACAATTGTGCTTGGCCAACGAAAAGAGCAAAGCAATACCCCTTCAGAATCACACACACGAAAGAAGGGCCTTTCAAAGGGCGAGAGAGAAGAGGGAGAGGTCTCTATCCGACATCAGCTTTAGAAGCAGCTGCTTTTCCATTAAAAATTATACGGGAGAAGTTTATTAGAGCTTTGTGGCCCTCTAATATGCATCGACCATGTCAGGTTGGTGGTCTCGCACTCCCCTCGCGGTGTTCCGTGTTTTGTGTCTTCATTATTCTACAACAGGGGCTTTTGGATAGAAACGGCCAGTTGCTTTCGTTGGAGTTTCATTGCATGGTGCATTTCTTCTTAGTTTAATTTTTTACAATGTTATATAATTTACTGTTCGACGAATATAAGAATAGTGCATTTGAAAGAATGCAATATTTCAAATGAATTACGCAAATAGTCTTCATTTGCACTCTTAAAAATAAAGGTTCTTTATTGGTTCCATGAAGAACCTTTAACATTCTAAGGTTCTTTAGATTTTTTTTTAATATTTTTTCTCACTAATAAAAATGGTTCAAGAACAGTTCACTGAAAGGTTCTTTGGGAAACCAAAAATTGTTCTTCTATAGAAAAACAACACTTTGGGACCTTTAATTAAATTTAAAAGATTAGCAAATGAGCTTAAATAGGCTATTATGAAATTCTGGTACTCTGGTCTAAATTAATATTTATATTTTACATTTATAATAAAAGGTTTTATTCAATTTAGAATCGAAGGCTATCCGTGTCAACAATGCACAATTTTAACATTCCAAACAACACAAATTTATCAGCTCGATCAGAACCTGCAATAAAAACGTCCCATAGAAAATGTGCACTATATTTGTATAAATAAACAGCTACTATGAGAAGGACAGAAGCAGACAGAGAAAAAGAGAGAGCTTGAAATATTTGGTGTCGTTATAGCAACCGGATCAGTGGTGCTTTTCTCTAAGGGTCATTCAATATGTGCAGCCGAAACACGGTTTTAATTAAAGCGTATAAAAGTTTTTTTGTAAGTCAATGATCACGCACACGGAATTTGGGGATGGTAATGGGGCATTTCTCTCCACATGCCCCAATAAACACAGCCTCCACACCCACTCGGAACATCCACATCTCAAACAAATCACTTAAAACATGTACATCTCAAACAAATCATTAAACGCACATTTCAAAACAAAAGTTTTCGGCCCCCCCAAAAAAGTTGCACCATCAAAGGGCAAGTGTTTTCCATAGGGATGTGGCGGGACACCCAGGTTGTGCCATCTCCACGGTAACCTATAGGAGGAAAATCGACAAGCTTGTCCTGGTGTCGGGCGTTTATTTGAGGGGGGGGACACTCAGCGGCACGTCTGGCCTAAACAGCCCTTTCTTTATTCACTGGTGCATCTAACATATTTCTGAGTACATAATCGATCAGGCTGAAGAAGAGCTCTGCTGAAGGACAGACAGGGAAAAGCAACATTAAGCATGCTTATATAATTGTTTGGGGTATCTAGTCGTTGGTAAAGGTCGACAGATCTCTTTGGCCCATTTTATGTTTGTAAATTATCAGCATGCAAAGCAGTTCCCATTAAACACTCGCAACACATTAATAAGAATTCCCCCCTTTTTTTTCTCAGAACTGCCATTCCCACAATATACTGTATATCTGAATGTGCACTTCCAAAATTAGCTGACTTTTTTTTTTTTTTTACTAAAAATGCTGGGATATGATTTTAAATCGTGTTTGCAATAAACAATACACATTTTAAGAGCACATTAAAAAGTATTAAAAGTAAAGAATAATTGTAAATATTTTAACAATATTTCACTCAGCACAATATTTAGTGTATGTAACTTGAATTCAACAGACCGTTATTTATGGGTTTTGATTGAATAGTTGTGTTTAGAATATGATTGTCGTTTTAAAATGAATTTGAATTCAAAACTAAATTTAGAAAAAAATGAAGACTGATATTTCTTTGATAAGACTTTTCATATTTACTTAAATAAGAGGGTTCGTGCGAGTCATGTAAAACAAACAAATAATTAACAATTATACAACTATATTCACTATTAGTGGACTGCATAATTAGATTTGATTTGATGATTTAAAAAAAAAAATATATTTTAAGGATTCATCCTATAATTTCTATTGCCAATATATCTAATAACACTAATCACAGAAACAATTTATTATTAAATAACATTTAAGAGTAAATACCAAACAAGCATTCATGATCATAAATATGGATTGTGTCGACTGATACACTGTATATTGTTGTTATAACTCCCTTTATTAATTTGGGAAAAATGTCAAATATCTATAGTCCAGTTTGTCCATCCCCAAATCCCAGCTTTGTCCAAAAATAGCTGGCTTTCTATGAAAAATAAAGTCTCAGTACCTCACAAAGTAATCGTCCAATCAAATCTCCCTTGTTTAACCAGACTTAACATCACACTGCAAGTAAAAATCGACCGAGAGGAGAGAAAGAATGAAAGAAAGAAAACCTTTGGAGTAGCAGATAAGAGTGTGGAGGTAAAGGGCTGGCAGCAGTACTTTCATTGGTGACTGCAGAGAGAATGTGGTTAAACATTTACGATGGCGTTTCTGAGCCTGGGCTGGAATGAGAACAGGGCTGAGAGAAACAACGCCACTTCCAGCCTGTGTTTGCCCAGGCCAGGCTTCGGCTGTTTGCTCAGAGTTAAACGCTGCAGCCTGGTCACCAGATGTGTCAGTCAGTCAGATGACTTTCCGGACACTGCCAGTGCCCACTTTCTTCCGTAACACCTCCACCAGCCGCTCCAACCTGAGAACGGAAAGGCAGAAATAAGTGATTGTGTAAATGAAAGAAGAGCAAGACAAACGCAGGCCAGCTCTTAGCTGTTTCCTCCTCACACAAGGGCGCTCTTGGAGGAACGGAAAGATGCGGAGGGTGGATGTAGACACTTCTTAAAGTGGGTGAGACATCCATGCTGGTGTCAATGCCCAAATCCTCCAAATATCCGCCTGCCTTTACTCCTGCAAACAGAAGCCTGTGTGTGGTGTCATGTGATTGGTCGGGGTGAGTAAACCTGTGCTTATGAGGGCGATGATCCCACAGACTCTGTGGAAATGGAGGGAGATCTAGAAGGGTGAAGGGATTCTTCAGGAGCAAATGAATAATGGGGAACGAAAGCAGACCTGCTTCTCTCCATCCAAACAAATGCTGCTTCCGCTCCAAAAAATATACTCTTCAGAAACTTTGACATTACTTCAAATGTTATACTACGCAATAAATAAAAAATGTGATATGACAAAATAGATTAAATCAGGACTCTTAATTTATATAAATAAAACCGAAACTCACTTAAAGTGACATTACTCTAAAAATGAACATGAATTAAATAAAAGGTTTCTGATTATTATTTTGTTATAATATTCAAGCTACATGAATTCACTTTTTATATCAGATTATAGTTTATATATTGATTTTGTGTGTGAATATGTCAAACAGATTTGAGATTTGCTTATACATTGTATTTAAATTCAATGCATTATGTTTGTTATGTCTATATATGAAAATGAATAAAAACTAATATAGACACATAAAAAAAAAAAAAAAAAAACAAAAAAAAAAACAAAAAAAC
>NW_015542408.1:3251724-3253430 GCF_001515605.1 Sinocyclocheilus anshuiensis | reverse complement strand
CACAAAAAAAAAAAAAAAAAAAAAGACCAAAAAAAGCACAACAAAACTACTAATACTTTCTCTCTCTCTCTCTCTATATATATACACTGTATATATCTATATCCATATCTATGTGCGTGTGTTATATATATATATATATATATATATATATACATATCTATAAAACACAAAAAAATAAAAATGCATTTTATTTAATGTATAAACCTCAAATTTGGTCAGGTTGCAATCTCTCAATTAAAGATGACAGACAAAAAAATTAAAAGAAAATAGTTTGCATAAATTACAGTAATTTCTTTTCGACAATGCATAAATTAAATTACAACATTTTTACACTTTATGAAGAAAACACAGTACTTCTCAATTTTTTAGCCAGAAGCACAATGCTAGGTTGGCACGATTGCTTATAAGATCCAAATCTCTATAATACTCATACTTTCAGTACTTAATGCAGTGATCTGAAAATCAGACTTGAAAGTTAAGTATTTAATAAATTCATTCATTACATTAAATAAAGGTGTGCATAACAAATGTAGAAGGTTGTAGAGAGCTCAGGATTGTTAAATCCAAGCTTTTTCCAAATAAAAAGAACCGATAACATTGAGTTCAAGCGGTCTTACAACAACAAAGCAAGCCCAGCTCTATCAGAGCCTTCACAGCAATCCTGACAAGACGTGCTTAGCATAGCCAGTGCTAGTATTGTCTACTGAGGTTTCTCAGTCTTATCAAGTGAGCATATGGGAGTGGTCTGACCCAAGCTTTGCTCCCGCCGAAGTCTCCACCTGTTTTCCCGTACAGGGAGATTGAAGAGCAGCCGCAGGACCATATGCATTTCTCAGAGGCGCTCTGTGGCCGAGAGAAATGCGTCACGTTGGAGCGAAAGGGGGGAAGATGAGGGGGAGGGGATGGTTCAAAACAGCAGACTAATATTTATAAAAGGTCTCTGTTGCTAAATGAACAGGCCACGCATATGAGCATATATACATATACAAGCAAACAGCCTTCATATTACACACGCAATCCACTTCCACCCAAAACACACAAACATGCAGACAGACACCACAAGACTGTCTCTCCTCCATAAACATGCACGGAAACACCTTTCCCCCTTGTGTGCACATTTTTAGCGTTTTAAATATATTCATTAGCCTCCCTGTCATGTTTGCACAATTAACAGGTCTGCCTTTCCGTGGCAGGATCTCCAAGGTGTGCCTGTGGGCTGGGGAGGATTTGGTGAACACTGTTTGCAGAGAGTGGCCGTAAACCCAAACATACACGCGAGGGAAGAGCCGGCAAAAGTGCAAATCCCGATTAAGAATTCACAGAGTCGCAAAACCAACAATTCCAGCTCAAATAACACAGAGTAAACAGCAGCCGTGCATAAATTCTAAACAACAGCACGTTTTATGTAAGGCACGACAACATATCCATGTTTCAATGCAAAAGAAGATCCTGTTTGTAATCTATAATTATGCCACGACAATGCCTGACAAAAACGCTTGCATGAAATGCTATAAGATCATACTGATAACGCAGGCGACTGTAGTGGGGTTTTTAGCGATGCACGAGACGCAGAACGGGACAAAAACAGGCCGCTGAGCAGGGAGCCTGTCAGACTGCAGCATGATACGACCAGTGTTATTTTAGTACCAGTGTTATCATTTTTATAAATATTTTGAATTAGTTTTTTTTTTATATTTATATTATAT
>NW_015542408.1:3231465-3251480 GCF_001515605.1 Sinocyclocheilus anshuiensis | reverse complement strand
TTAGTTTTTTTTTTCTTTGATGTGCCTATAGTATTCATTAATTTTCATTTATTAGTTATAGTTTTAGTTATTTTAGTACATCAAGTTAAACTATATGACAAATGAGAAATGTTGCCTCGGCAGCTTCCTGAAATAAAATAAGTTTGTTTTTGTTTTTTTTATAAAAAGTTATATTATATAAAATAGTTTTTTTATTAGTATTCTGAATTAGATTTTCTTTTTTCTAATTTTTATTAGTTTTATTAGTTATATATTTTTTGAGTTTGAGTTTGTGAGTTTGTATTCATTTTATTTCATTTATTTTAGTACATCAACTTAAACTACATGAAAATGAGAAATGTTCCCTCAGCAACTAACTGAAATAAAATAAGTGCATTTATAATAAATATAATAAAATAAAATAAATATTTTATTTCTGTTAAAGTGTATTTTATTTCAAGTAACAAAAGTTTTTTTTGTAATGGTTTTAGTTTTAGTAAACATCCCTAATAACCCCAGATGGGACGTACCAGCCGCAGCCCATTTGTGGGCCGTCGGGCCAATGAAAAGTTCCTTTGTGCGCTTCTCACGGCCAAATTTGATTCAGCAGGTCATTAGACATTCAGCTCAGCTCCTCCATCAATGGGCCTGGAGGAACGGCACTCAGGTGCCACATTCTGGGCCGGCGCTGGGCTTCCTCCTCCCCGGTTCGCCCCGCTGTAGGAGCCTGGAGGCCGATCGCATCACCCCTGCATTCTTCTCACCGTCATGCGACGAGGCCCACGTCAGAGCGGCTTCCCACAGGCCACCTGGAACCCGGGTGGAGTGCAGGGCATCCATCTGAATGTCAGCTAGCGGTCAGGTGTGACCGGCGCGGTTCCCCTCCCGCTTACTGTGGACGATCCCAGTCGTACACTCACGCAGAAGCTGACACTCATGTTATCCGTTGCTCTATGAGACAAAATAGCCATCACCTCGACCCTAACCATCACTACATGAGGGCTCGCTGCAAGAAAAATGTGTTGTTTCAAATTCTGTCACATTTACTCACCCCATAAACTCTAATTAGATTTTTTTTTTTCTGGAACACAAAAAGAGGATTTTTAAAATAATCTTAATAATTGAAATTATTTTCCATACAACAGGTCATACACTCTTACACAAAATATGCATACATTGTACCTTTAGGGGTACAACAGCTAATCACTGTGGCAGCACCATCGAATGGACATCTTTGTAGTTTATTTACACTTAAAAAATTCATAGTAGTATCTTAAGGGCACATAAAGGTACAAATATGCACCTTTTAGGGGTAGATAAGGTGCAAAGTTGTCACTTAAAGGTTACTGTCCCAGTGATAAGATGCTGTGTAGTTAAAGGTACAATTTTTGCACATTTGTTCTGAGCAAAGTTTTTATACTTATCTAAAACTAAAAACAGAAAAAAAACGTTATTACTTGAAATAAAACAAACAACAATAAAAACCTAGTCTTATTTTACTTCCGTTAGTTGCCAAAGCAACATTTCTCATTTTCATTTAATTTAAATTGATGTGCTAAAATAACTGAGACTGAAACTGAAATAAAAATTCATTACAACTATTCAAAATATTATTTAAAAAAAATTGATAAAAACGACAAACAACCAAATTGCTAAAACTTTAACTAAAATAAAAAAAATAAAAATGAAAACTAATTCAAAATATAAATAGAATCTCTACTGGTATCTAACACATCAGTGAATGTACAAAATAATAATCAGAAAGCAACAGAAAAGCAGTCCATGTGACTCGTATGCTATATTTCAAGTCTTCTGGTGTCATATGATGGCTTACATGGAACGGACCAAATTCAGGTCGTTATTCTCTGAAAACGTGGTCATGATAACTATGTACAAAAACAGAACTCTTCATCAAATAAATATATCCTATATAAACAGATTTGAAATGATGTGAGGGTGAGTAAATAATGACTGAATTTTGTCTTTAGGTGAAGTACTGCTTTAAATAGACAGCTCACCCAAAAATGAAAATTTTATCATCATTTACTCACCCTAATGTTGTTCCAAAGCTGTTTGGCTTTCTTTGTTCTGTGGAACACAAAAGAAGATACTTTGAGAAATGTCTCAATGTTCTTTTCCCCCATGCAATGAAAATCAGCGAGGTCCAACATTCTTCAAAATATCTTCTTTTGTGTTCCACAGAACAAAGAAAGTCATGAGGGTGAATAAATGATGCTCATTTTTTGGGTGAACTATTCCTTTAAGAAGTGATTTGGCACAAATTCAGGGCCTCGAGCAATTAATAACATGCTGATTCTCAGAATACAGGGAACTTGTTAGCTTCCAGTAATACTACACAGAGACTCTTCCAGCAGTCCTGCGCAGGGCTGAAATGAGCAGTTCGACTCTTTGCTGCAGACAGTAGTGACTCACACGACTGAACCTTGCACTGCGGTCGCCGCTTGGTCAGACCAGTGCACACAAACAAGCTGCTCTGATACTCGCTGTCTAGGTGAGGACAGCAGCACTGGTCAAAGCAAAGTGCATTGTGGGATATGGAGTTTCATGTCATGCAGCAGAGGCTGTGATTGAAACCCTTCAGAGCGGCATGTGTAAACTGTGCACTAAAGTTCTGTCATTGTGATGGGGTAGTGGGGGGGTTCTCTCTGTGTTTTGAGCACCCCCTCAGCTCAGCATCTCCACCCCCTTTGGTTAATTCATCATGTAAATAGATCAGCAGACCAGTCTGTGTTTGCTTTGCGTGGGGAGCCCCCATGTGAGCGAGACAAGAGGGAGAGAGAGGGAATATCTACCAGACGACCAGTTTTTATAAATGTACAGAACAGATCAAGAGGGCAAGGTTAGAGAGACTGAGAGAACATGCTTTAAGAACATCCAACAAGTACAGGAATATCTCCAAACAGGAATAATCAGGCTTCTTTAATGGAACACAAAAGTGAAGAACGTTCATGCTGTTTTCAATGCAATAAAAGTGGATAAGGATCAACACTGTTGATCTCCAAAAATGACCAAAAAGCATCATATAAGGAGTCTAAATGAGTCGTGGATTTAGTTGTAAAGACTAATTTTGTAATTTTGCTTTCATGGTACTTTTTTCTCATTTTCAGCTTAACAGCATCTGTCCTCATTCATTGTCACAGAATGGAAAAGAGCAGCACGGACATTCTGTATAACATCTTTTTTTCTGTTTCACAGAAGAAAGTCAGTCATACAAGTATGGAACTTGAAACTAAAGAAGGGTAAATGAGTAAATGGGCAAATGAGGACAAAACTGTCATTATCAAGTGAAAAAATATCCTAAGAACCCAAATCAAAATAAATAAGAAAAATAATTTTATATATAAATACACACACAAAACTGGTCAAACGTTTGGAATAATCAATAATGTTTTTATGTTTTTGAGAGAAGTCTCTTTTATTTATTTTATTAATGATGCAGTAAAACAGTAAAATATTATTACAATTTTAAATAACTGTTTTCTATTTGAACATATTTTAAAATGTAATTTATTCCTGTAATGAAAAGCTGAATTTTCAGCATCATTACCCCAGTCTTCAGTGTCACATGATCCTTCAGAAATCATTCTAATATGCTGATTTGCTGCTCAAGAAACATTTCTTCATATTATAAATGCTGAAAACAGTTGCGTGCTTAATATTTTTGTGAAAACTGAAAATATATTTTTTCAGAATTCTTTAATGAATAGAAAGAACAGCATTTAAATGTCTTTATGCCAAAACATTTGAATGGTAGTGTATCACTGTTTCCACAAAAATATTAAGCAGAACATTTTTGAAAACATTGGTAATGATAAATATATCTTCAAAAACATCCTAATCATTCCAGAATTTTGACCGGTAGACTGATAGTTTAACATGGTTTTGGTATGTTGTTTAAACTTTCCCATGTTAAACCAGAAAGCGCATGTCTGTACTCACCTCTGCACTTTCTCATTGGCCTCCCTCTCTCTCTCCTGGGTCAGACACAGCTGGGTCTGAGCGCTCTGAAATTCTGACGTCAGCTGCTGCAGACGGTGCAGCAGGGGCTGAATCTGGGTCTGGCTCTGGTTTGAGGTGGCAGGACTGTCTAGACTGGTCTCATCAGCCTGATGCTGTAGCACACTGAAAACACAGTTTTGATACATAAGTGTAATTAGTGATAGAGTCAGTCATGAATTGGCCATGTTCACTTGGCTGCTTGAAAGAAGTGTTACCACACCTTATGCCAGTTAAAAAAATAAATAAAAATAAAAATAAAATAAAAAATAATTTTATATACAGTATATATATATATATATATATATATATATAGTATACTGTATATATACTGCTCTTTTGTTCCTTTTTTCCTCATTTTCTAACCAAGACTGCATTTATTTGATAAAAAATACAGTAAAAACAGGTAAAATTGTAAAATATTATTACAATTTGAAATAACTGTGTTATATGTAAATATATGTTTCAAATGTATTTTATTCCTGTGATGAGAAACTGAATTCTTCAGCACACCACACATCCCCAACTACTTGCATATTCATTCATTTTTCTATAATTGCATTTGTGAGACATTTTGGTTGCTTTAATAAAATATAAAATGGCTTACTTGATAATACCTTTAACTATCAAGAGTTTAACATTTTTAAATTCATTAAGCAGAATTCTGCATATTTTGCCCTTTATTAAATGTAAAATAATGTAAAAACAGGGCACAGATTATGCATTGGCCAAGGTTTACATTTAAAACACAACAAACCGTAATATAAACGCCATATGTGACCCTGGACCACAAAACCAGTCTTAAGTCGCTGGGGTATATTTGTAGCAATAGCCAAAAATACATTGTATGGGTCAACATTATAGAATTTCTTTTATGCCAAAAATCATTAGGATATTAAGTAAAGATCATGTTCCATGAAGATATTTTGTAAATTTCCTACCGTAAATATATCAAAACTTAATTTTTGATTAGTAATATTCATTGCTAAGAACTTCATTTGGACAACTATAAAGGCGATTTTCTCAATATTTTGATTTTTTTGCACCCTCAGATTCCAGATTTTCAAATAGTTGTATCTCGGCCAAATATTGTCCTATCCTAACAAACCATACATCAATGGAAAGCTTATTTATTTATTTTATTTAAATAAAAATCGACACTTAAGACTGATTTTGTGGTCCAGGGTCACATATAAGCTTACATTTTATTAACAAAACTTACACTCTAAAACTGCACTGTTAACTGCAATTGCTTTTAGTTTTAGTACTACAGCTACCTGATTTAACCCATAAAAATTAGTTTTGTTGGTAGAAATGAATGTATTATATTAACAAATTTTTAACTTGACCAGGTAATTTATATGTTTAGGTTACTATGTTTTCAGTGCATTCTAACGAATGCAGTAGGCAACATAGATTATATGATTGTTTATGAAAAAAATATTAACTAAAATGAACTGAACTGAATTTGTAAGTGTGTTCATTTCCAAGTAATACCAATTTTAATGCATATAAAACCTACAAAACTACATATCTTTGTTATTCATCGCACACTTCAATAGATCCTCAGGAAAGACAATCATCAAAATTACAAGAACAATATAACGGCTGACTTGACGGTGTAGCATCAGGCTCATGTTTCATAAGCCAGGAGGAGAAATGCCAATGGTCAAATTTCTTACACAAACATGAAACTTGACCCAGACACAGAGAGAGCATGCTTGCAGTTTACCTGGAGGTGGGGAATCATAACTCTATATCAACAGACACATCTAATATTCAAACGGAATGTCAGTACAAGAAACAATATCTGGGGCTAATAATTCCTCAGAATGTCAGCAGAATACATTAGCGCTCTCACGGCGCTGCATCCAACTCGAGGTGAAATTCAGACAGGTGTTTTTCAACAAGGCGTGAAATAACGAGGGTCAAGATAAAAACGTAAGGGTAGGGGTGATGTTGAGCGATACATATCAAACTAACCAATGAACACGAGCAGAACTGTACAACCACCGCCAAAAGCTCCTATGAAGTAATAGTAATAAATTGAAATACCGCTGTCACAAAAAAACAAATCAACTTCTTGAGAAAACAGACGTTCCAAAGAATAAACATTTCTAATGAAAACATGATGCAGCTTTCCTGTGCAAATCAAAGCCACCAAAATGCTAAAGTGTTGCATGCAGCAGTCAAATAATTGCCATAAAAAATGCTAACAGATAACTTTCTCCACATTATTTTTAATGTGAGAGCAGGTGCAGCTGTCTGTAACTTGAAGTTGCGAGGCTTACGTTGTCATTCACTTCCAGCTGATTGGCTGTTAACCTTTTTATTGTACATCAGCTGGAAAAACTCATTTTGAAAGTGATTTCAATGATATTGTTCCTGTGCAATTAACGTTCCTCTATGCAATTATCTGCTATTCTTTTAAATCGGAATTTCGAACGATTTTTCTTTATCGTTATAGTTTTCGTCCTTAGTGTGAATGGCCTAAAGTTACACATTTTGAGATTTAATTCATGAGTTTCATTCGCTTCCAATAATTTTACCTGTACAAAAACAGTCCAATATAGTGCTTTATATTGCAAATTGGTATTTGTTATCATAATATTGGAATTTATTATCACAATCCTAAACAGACCTATATTTACATAGCGGGTAGTACATCGTAAGTATCGCTCATTCAAAGAAATGGCTTTCTCTTTCTTGCAGAATAAGGTGGATAGACTTTCTTGGTTGCTATGTGGTTACATACTCTACATCTAATAGATTTTATCCCGTTTTATTGTTTGTCAAATGAAAAGTAATTTTGTCTCCCCTTAACAAGCCCCATTATAATGTTAAATGCTTAAAGGAGCTTAAAAAGCTGCCAACAAACTGCAGAGGACTAATATGCTTTAATATGACACCAAGAGCACGGAGATGCCAATATCAAGTCTAAATAATGATAACACCTGCTCCCCTTTTTATTCAAACAGAAACAAGATGAACGGCTGTAATAACACACACAGGTACGCTGTGCTCACCTGCGACCAGACATACAGAAAACCACAGCACTATTAAGTGGGCATTCATATTAGCCAGGGAAACAATGCATTTAGTACAATGCCACGATTAGCTGACAATACAAAACGTCTGTTTGGCTCGCATGCCTGCATGTGTCTATAGTGACAGAGAACTTCAAGATTGATTGGCAGCAGCTTTTGTCTTTTGGCTTTAGCCAATGTGCCTGTGTGTTGTAGCCCTAAAGCCATATTACTCATTTAGTCTTGCTAATTAGTTCCAGGAAGGTTTCCATGTCAGGTTCTTCCTTTATTTTTTATTTTTTTAAGGCAGGAGGTAATCAATTCTGATGCGATATTGATGGTCGAGAAAGTGATGTAAAGTTGTGTGCTTTGTTTAATTAAATGCAAACATATTGGGTACAAAGGTCCAATGACAGTGACAAACAAGGGCAGAGAAGCATTGCCACACTATGGATTATCTTATCTAAGTCCACCCACCCCCTCACAGACACAACTGGTCCATCCTGGTTCCCACTTTATGAGAATGATTATACTAGGATATATGATATTCCTGTCCAGCTCAGAGGAATGGAGATGCAAGTATGATGGAGCTCCATAAACAGGCACATAAACGCAACCAGTCTAGTACACAGTTCACTACATAGAAGCTGTGACAGATGTGTGAAATTATATGTTATATGATTATACTACACTCTTAAAAATAAAGGTTCTAAAAGGGTTTGAAGCAATGGCATACAAGAAACATTTTTGGTTCCAGGAACCTTTCAAGTGAACCATTTTTATGTAATATTTTAATAATCTGAAGAACTTTTTCCCACTATAAAGAACCTTTTGTGCAATGGAAAGATCGGATGGATGTTAAAGGTTCTTCATGGAATCACAGAAACATTTAAGAACCGTTATTTTTAAGAGTGTACATATAAGAATTAAAATTGACTGAAAATTGACTAACCTTCAGGCCATCCGAGAAGTAGATGAGTTTATCTCTTCAGAAAATATTTAGAGAAATGTAGCATTACGTCACTTGCTCACCAATGGATCCTCTGAAGTGAATGGGTGCCGTCAGAATGAGAGTCCAAACAGAAAATAAAAACATCACAATAATCCACACAACTCCAGTCCATCAATTAAAGTCTTGTAAAGTAAAAAGCTGGATGTTTTTAAGAAACAAATCCATAATTAAGGCATTTTAACTTTAAAATGCATAAGAATGATTCTTGCGGTGAAAAAGTCCATCCCCTGTTGTCCTCTCACATCAAAATCCACTGACATATTTGGTCAGAACTTTTTTGGACTCTTTTTGCTTGTAAAAGGTACTTGATCTGTGTACATTTCTCTCCTTATTCAGACAACTTTTTCACTGGAGAAAGCGATATTAGAGGACTCACAAAACAGTTTGAAGTTAAAAGACCTAATATTGCATTTATTTACTACAAACTTGTAGCTTTTCACTTCACAAAACATTAATTGATGGACTGCAGTTGTGTGGATTACTTGTGGATAATTGTGATGTTTTATCTTTTGTTTGGACTCTCATTCTGACGGCACCCATTCACTGCAGAGGATCCATTGGTGAGCAAGTGACGTAATGATACATTTCTCCAAATCTGTTCTGATGAAGAAACTCTTCTAAATCTTGGATGGCCTGTGGGTAAGTACATTTTTACAACTATTCCTTAAAGTATGAGCAACAGTAACAGTGACAGTGAAAACCCACTAATAAAATAAATACTAATAACTCCTCTTGTACATTTAAAAATCCTATTCACTGCATTCAACCAAACATATGCTACTCGTTAAAAACAGCAGTGTATGTTGGTCTAGTTATAAAGGTTGCCAGACAGACGACCTGAGGACTCTGTTAAACATTAACCAGAACCGTAAGATACCTGATCACAGGGGTGGGATCCCAACAAACCTGCCCTCTAACTCTACAGGCCAGTTAAACATTAACACCGCCACAAAATGCTATCAGATGGGAAATGTAAAATAACCTTTTAATAGAGAGCATTTATCTACAGCCAAAGCAGAAACAGACATTCTACTGACAGGTGTCTAGAGCAACCTGAGGTGGATATAAGCTAACTACCGACCACATCCCACCGTCAACCATTCCTTACACCAATCACTCATGTTGACAGTTGCTGATAAAGGCCGTGGCTGTTTCAATATGTCTCGTTCCCTCAATAGAACCCAGAAATATGAGAACACACCCAATGGTGAACACAAACAGCAAAGTTGTGATCATTTGTTCATGAAAAAAATGAATTTCTTGCACTGAGCCTGGGCAGGATCGCTGCTGTGCGTTTGGATAAAGCAGGCACTGCTTGCTGGGAGGAGTTCCATGCAATCTACAAAATGTATTTTGCTGCACAGAAC
The DNA here is from genome assembly GCF_001515605.1 of Sinocyclocheilus anshuiensis. Classification (NCBI taxonomy): domain Eukaryota; kingdom Metazoa; phylum Chordata; class Actinopteri; order Cypriniformes; family Cyprinidae; genus Sinocyclocheilus; species Sinocyclocheilus anshuiensis. Next base: position 3,242,079 of record NW_015542408.1, on the reverse strand, counting down.
GGCGAAGACGGCTAATGCAGCGGCTGCAGTTTGCTCTGTTTTGGGGATAAAGTCAGTTAATGCCACAGGCGTTATAAATATCACATAAATTCAAAGTTTCCATCTAGCAATTCGGCATAACTACTGGTGTTATCAGTGTCCAAGGATTTCTGAGAATAAGTAATTTCAGCTCAATCGGCGGGGGTTTGAATGAAAGGGGGAAAACACAAGAAAATGGAAATAAATGCCACTGATAATCAGTTCGCTGAGAGATGAATGATTAGAAATCTCTATAAAGATCAGACAACTTACTACTGTGCTACCTCATATACAAAGTTAATAATAAACACAAATATGAAATATCAAAATGAGAGAGAGACTCCGCAAAAGACTGGCTCAAATCGGTTTATATATGTATGTATACCATGCATTAAACTGATGAAAAATGACAGTAAAGACATTTATAATGTTATAAAAGATGTCTATTTCAAATAAATCCTGAAAAGAATGTTGAAAAATTCAGATGAAAATTCAGCTTTACCATCATAAATAAAACTAAAAAAATCTAAAGAAAAACTAAAATAAATATGTATATATATATATATATATATATATATATACACAATTATAGAAAATCATAAATATATATTATAAAATATTGTATTAAAAACTATAAAAATATTTTTAATGCTAATCTTATCATATAATGTAATACATGTTAGCATTAACAATAAGAGTTATGTTGATGCTACTCCATAGATGTTTAAGGTTTTTATTTCTTCTAATTTCATAAAATAACAAAATATAATATAATATAATATAATATCAATGATATTATGAAATGTGTTGTTGATTTTTTTGATGAACATATCGGGGCAGGTTGGTTTATGCTTACAGGTCAGTTTAGGACCATTCAGACCAGTGGGTCAGATTTAAAAGGTCATGTGAAAAACCAGAGAAAAAAAAAACAATCAGATTTGAGCTGAAAATCGAAACTGGGCTCTTTGGCTTACGGTATAGCGCAAGAGTATTGGAAAAAGAGAGCTCATGTATGTGTACGTTGTATCTGCTAATGACTATCGAGCTGCAAGTGTTGACAGGTCGAGCTGTTAGCATGTGTGATAATGAGCGATCACTGGGGAGTTGGACCCTACGGGGACCTGTGGTGTTAATACACGTCTATCCAGCGTTGTCTCCCTCCTGGCTGACACTCAAACAAAGCACCTTAAACTCACAGTCACCGGCCGGCCAATGATAACCCATTAAAACAACCCACCCCAAGTGAACAAAATTGCCTAAGTGTTTCTCTTTATCAGCGGGGAGCATGTGTACGCTACACTATTCGGAGCCAGTTCCATCAGAGCCCGAGGTTCACGCCGCAGACATTTTTTTCTAACACCCCATTCTCTCTCTCATCTGTTCGCTGCCCTTTCATGTGACACAGACTGTCTGTTATCCTAAAAGACACAATGGAGGTGGTCGGGCAATCCTGAGAGCAAACACACGCAGCCATACTCTGGCCTTTGTTGGGCCTGGAGGATTCTCCTTTTAAAGGTTCAGCGCTGCAGCCACATTGGCAGGGGCTGGGGACCAGTGTTGGGACACCCTGACGCTCACACAATGCAGATTGTCTGAGGAAATACAATGTGCTCCTTCTCCTCCTCCTGCTGGGACAGACAGAAAAGACTACAAGAGTGAGAGCTCTCTTCTCAGATTAAGTGAGTTTGGGTGTGCAGCACCAGACGCTGAACTGAATTACTTTAGAAGGACAGTTTTCAAAACAATCAGTTCGTATATGCCTCAGCTGAGCACCAACATCATACACACACCAAAAAAACAATAACAATTCTTCAGATAACCGTGTCGTTTTCTGAATAATTTTTAAAGAACTAAAGAATAGTTCTTTATAAACCTTTGGAAGCACTTTAAAATATGGGCCAATTTATTAATATAAATGTACAGATTAGGTACCATGAACTAGCAGTGAACACTTTCACATTTCTTAAAAAAATCTAGGTTAATATTAATTTGAAATGTATAAATATACACAAGATTTGTTTTAAAGGGGTCATATGATCCGATTTCAATTTTTCCTTTCTCTTTGGAGTGTTACAAGCTCTTGGTGCAAGTCTCAAATCCAAAGAGATATTCTTTATAAAAGTTAAGAGTCAGCCACACCTACCTAAAACGGCTCGTTCTAACACGCCCCCACATACCTACGTCGCTCTGTGGGAAGATTTGCATAACGCCGCCCAAATGTTCACGCAAAGAAAGAATTCAAAAAGGCGGGGCATAGAGGAGAAACAATAATGTACAGTATGTGGAAAATAATGTTTTTTTTTTTACTTTAAACCGCATAAACACATTTCATTACACCAAATACACAAAATAATGTTCTTTTTAGCAGCATCATATGACCCCTTTAAAGAAATTAATACTTTTATTGAGCAAGTATGCATTAAATCGCTCAAAAGTGGCAAAAACCCTTATTATTTTAAATAAATTATCTAAATAAATTTAATTATAAAATAATAAAAAATTAATTATAATAAATAAATTCTATTTCAAATAATTTATTGTATTTTAAACAAATGCTGTTCTTTTTATTAATTAAGGCATTCTTATAAAAATGTGTCAAGGTTTCCACACAAATATTAAGCAGCACAATTGTTTTCAACATTGATAATAATTAGAAATGTTTCTAGAGCAGCAAATCAGCATATTAGAATGATTTCTGAAGGATCATGTGACACTGAAGACTGGAGTAATGATGCTGAAAATTCAGCTTTGATCTCAGGAATAAATAGCATTTTAATATGTATTAAAATAGAACAAATATTTCACAATATTACTATTTTTTTTTTATGAAATAAATGCAGTCTTGGTGAAAATAAACATAAAAAATCTTAATAACCCCAAACTCTTGCAGCACACTATTCATGTTTGTCCATAAAACATTGACTAATGTTAATTTATCCAACTTAAAATGTTAAAAATGTATATGTAAAAATTTGTATGCATTAATGTAGATGAATAAATACTATTAAAAAAAACCTTATTGCAGTGTGTTAGCAAAAGTTCTCCTACGGCATGACTGGGTGGTAAAACCCTTTTGGAGTGAAACACAAACACGCAATCATGCACAACGAGATGCGGAAGAGATCTAATAAGATGTGACGAATGCAAATGGAAAGTCCTTGATACACACGGATGTACATCTCGGTGAAACCGGACGCAGCTCACTTAACCAGCACGACCAGTTTATGAGCCAAATGTATTTACTCCATATCGTCTATCAAAGCCGTCCTCACTGACAGATAAACCCCAAGTAAAGCAAACAAGCCCTCTGGCTGGAAGACAAGAACCGGGGAGGGAGGGTCTGCGGTAGTCCATCACGACCTCTGGGAAAGCTTTGGTTTGGTTATTTAAGACCCTGACTATCATTTTGAATAAAACCTTAAATAAGCACAGAGTTCAACTCGCAGGCCAAAACAATCAGATGTTAGGTGGTGCTGAAACATTTGCGGTCGGTGCCTCTGGAGGCTTTTTTGCGCTGAGAATCCCAGCATTGACAGACCTCTGACAGCGTCTGCAGGAGACGTGGCTCGACATCACAACTTCACGAACGCTCCAATCCTTGAGATCATGAGTTTGCGGTAATCTAATGACTCACTGCACTTAAGTCGAGCGATTTATTTTTCTCTGTGCAAAGCAAACAAAACACATAAAAGCCAGTTTCAATGTTCATAATCTGTTATAAAGCTGGATGATGATGACTCAGTGCATGATTCATACTTTCTGCTTCGATCAGTAATGAAATTAGGTGAAACGAGTGACAGGCAATGAGGGTCTTTTTAAATTATGGAAGTTTTGTGATACAGAAACCACCTCATTAACAACTATTCTACTGCTGGCTGTCAAATACATAACCAAGAACTAACGTACCTACACTCTTAAAAATAAAGGTTTAGAAAAGAACAGGTTTCATAAAAGAACCTTCTGGTGAACAGTTCTTAAAATAACCATTTATCTTAGACTGAAGGCCATTTTAATAATCTAAAAAACCTTCTTCCACTTCTGTGCAACTGAAAGATTCCATGACTGGTAAATGTTCTTCATAGAATCATAGAGGCCAATAAAAAACCTTAATTTTTAAGAGTGTAGGTGAACAACGGTACTAGTCTTAACCTCAGATCACTTGATGCATATTGCGCATAAAAAATGGAAATTGGTCTCTAAAATGGTTGGACGGGAAACAAAGTTACGTTCATGAGCTCCCAGGCTGCAACAATGAAAGTTTGTAAACTAGTCAAAAGTCTGGCTAGACAAAACTATGGGGTAACACTTTAGTATAGGGACCAATTCTCACTCTTAATTAGTATGCCTGTCTGATTATTAGTACTTTTAAAGCACATATTCTGCATGACTATATTCTACATCCCTAATCCTACTCAATACATTAACTTAACAACTACCTTATTAACTATTAATAAGCAGCAAATTAGAGGAGTTTATTGAGGCAAAAGTCATAGTTAATGGTTTGTTAATAGCAAGAACTGGACCTTAAAATAAAGCGTGACTCACTTTAGATTAGAAAACACTATTCACTATTAACTAGTTGCTTATTAGCATACATATTACTAGCATATTGTCTGTTTATTAGTACTTATAAAGCACATATTAATGACTATTATGCATGACCATATTCTAGATCCCTTAACCCTATTCACTACCTAAACTTAACAACTTCAAACAACTACCTTACTATCAATAAGCAGCAAATTAGGAGTTTATTGAGGGAAAACTCTTTGTTAATAATGCATATGTGTTCCCTAAAAGCGTTACCAACTATGGTTCTTGTCACATGCATAAACCTCAAGAATCCAGAGATGATGGACTGGACCCTCCAATACAAAGCCCTCTTGGTTCCTCACCTCTGGAATGGCATGCAAAGGCTTCCTCCTAATTCCTGCACTAACATCAACACATTATCCATCACCTGAATTATTACACTCCTTCAAAACACCTTGCCCTGCACCTTTGTTTATTTGTAAGTTCATTGAACACTTAAGGCATGTCACAGCAGGTTCATGCTCCACCACAACTCAATCAAACTGTAAAATGCATCAAGTGAGTGGTTTAAGGAGTAACTGTGCAGTGTAAGGTGAGGTGGATCACCTGTGATACCTGCGTAAGGTTTGCAGCTCCTCTTCCACTCTGTGACTGTGCAGCAGGTCTTTATCTCGTTCTCTCTGAGCTTCTTGAAGCTCCTCCTCAAGCTGTAGAGATTGGAGAAATGCATGTCAGATCATATCACGCTCTGTTACAACACACTGTTCATGTATGGACAGCTCAAACAAAAAACAAAACCTTTAAGAAGCACAAAGAGTTACATGAGGAGAACAGCACAGTCGATATGGATTTTACCAGTGAAAAAAACCCTAAAAATATATTGATAAAATAAAAAAGGAAAATAAATAATGCATAAATAAAAATAGTTTAAATGAATACATAATTATTAATTATTTACTTTATTGTCTCCTAAATAAACATCAAAGAAATACATAGAATTCCATAAGGAGAATTAGTGCACAGTCAATGAGTTTTACTAATAGCAAAAGAAAAAAATGAAAATAAATAAAATTACAAAAAATACAAAAATACAAATACTAAAATTATGATGCAAATCAATTGTTGTAACAGTAATGAATCAAACCAAATAAATAAAAAAATGTTGTATGCAAAAGTTGCATGGACCGTGCTTTCATCAGCACGGAAGAGAACAGAATTCATAATATGATGCAGGTATGCACCAGATTTTCAGTGTTGCCGTGCAAGCGTTATTGCGAGCATTAACGTAAGCGGTTTCTCCTACTGTCACGTAAAGCATACTGGTCTAATGAAGAGCAATCAAACATTAAATAACATCATTTCATATTTATGGGCTCATTTCATTGTTTTCTTGACTTCAGATTGGGCAGAACTCAGCTTTTATTCATCACCGATGTCAGACAGATAACTATCTGAACCCCACCTGAACTTCATTTATTGGTTTGTGTGCACACAATGAGACTCAGTCTGAGGGGGTTCCAATTGACTCTATTGTCTCTTAACTCAGCACCTACTCAGCAGCGGTGTGTCGTGAGACCGAGGGATCCCTGGGCCGGTGGGTGCGGGGAAGGCCGGGTAAACACTGTCCCCTACCTCGCAGAGCCTAAACCTGCGGCACAATAAAGCCCCTGCTAATGACCTGCCGTTGAAACAGATGTATTGATGGGCTCATCCTATCAACAGCTGGGCGAGCAGACAGACACAATGGAGACTGTCTAAACAAACATGACAACATGTGCTACTGTAAAGGCCTGCAATATACTCCTGAGAGACGAGGGAGGACAAAGGCAGGGAGAGTTGGGGAGATAAACAGAGAAGAGGGGGGTTAAAAGAGAAAGACAGAGGATCAACATGTCCGTTTTCTTTTAAAGAAATAGTTTACCCCCACAAAAAGATTCTTTCATTTACTGATCTCCATGTTATTGTATGGGAGGGAAAAAAATTCAACTTTCAAACAAGACAAATAAGCACTTAAAGTGCTTGTGTGTAATATTCAAAACCTTCAGAAATCATAAGATTTCTTTGAGTAGAAGTGCAAATGAGATTTGAGACTGGAAAGGAAAGATTTTCTGCAAATACTAGGTAAATTGTGGTCTGTTTTTCATACAAAGTAATCATATTACATCAGAAAACGTCAAATATAGAGCATGAGACATGTGAACTAGACTCTAAGAAAAGTCCATAAAAATACAGCCCAAAGTACTGTTAATATAAAGGAATGTTGCGCAATGAATGACAAATTGCATTGTGTAGTGTTATAGAATAATTATTAACATTTTATAGTTAGTTATCAATATAATTATGCTCTTTGGTGTGAACTGGCCTTTAGATGTACTTTTTAGTGCTTTTTATCCCATTAGCACAGCGTAACAGTAAAAATCACATATGTTTGTCATATTTAAAACAGCAGCTCAGACATTCATCAAAGTGTGTCCTTTTGTGTTCCACAGAATAAAGAAAGTCATACAGGTTTGGAATGACATGATGGTGAGTAAATAATGACAATATTTATATTTCATTGTTGAACTATTCCTTCAAATGAATGCAAGATGTGGAGTTATCATAAGTGCTGGTGATGAATGACTCTAGAACTTCTTCTATACCGTAGGGTTTGTTGAATTGAGGCGTGTCATTGATAGGCTTGGGATTTCAACAGTTTTCTTCAAAAATACATGAATGCTGTCCGTGCCTTATCTTTGGGGTGTATCATAAACTGCGATAAAGCTTGAAAGCTTTCATCCAACTGGATGCATTGTCTGCAAAACACATTCAATTTGGCACCTGTTTGAAACAGAGCCGTATCTTATCAAGATGCACTGGATGGGAGTTTATTTTTCACTAAAATCAAGCACAATAGCCAAAATCCACAATGCTTCACAATCATGTCAGTTTCAGGCATGTGGCATGCGACATGCCCAGCTAATAAAAAAATATTTTAAGAAAGTTTTGATAATGATCCTATTAAGTTATGAAAACATGATGTTCTCTGAACATTTAAAATGTCCAGTTTTTAAGTGTGTTTTATTTTCTTGGTTATGTGAACGTTAGAGAAAACATTAAGGGAAAATTCCATTTTAAACTTCTGCAAACATTATGGGAATGTCACTTTAGAATGTTTTCTGAACATCTGAATGTTAGACAAACTAAAATAACTAACAATTAAAATGTTTCCGAAAAAGCTCCAAGAATGATGCAGAAATAGTTTTTAATAAGAATGTGTTCTAAGAATGTTCTGCTAACAATCCTATTAAGTTATTTCAGAATGAAATGCATATTAAGTTATTTCGGAACAATGCATGATATATTTTTTAAATGTGTTCCAAGAACGTTTTGCTAACATGCTCAATAAGTCATGAAAACGTTATTCTGACGGCTCTCTGAACATTTAAATTGACCAGAATTTTAAATGTTTAAAAATATTTTTTTTCACTTTTTCACAAGAGAACGTTAAATTTCATAATTCTGCAAACATTATGGAAATGTTACTTTTGAATGTTTTCTCCACCATCTGAAAGCAGTAGGTAGCAACATAAAAAAAAAACGTTGGATGCACTACAAATTAAAATGTTTAAGAAAAAAAAAAGTTTTTGCGCTAACGTTTTTTGACAGTGTTATTAAAAATCAGGCAAGCTTAAATAAATTCTATTAACATTACTGGAAGAATAACTGTTCATAATTTTGAGAGAACCTTGCCAGAACTTTCTGAGAACATTCCCTGTTAGCTGTGTAAGCATGTGTACCGTTATACATTTCTGATGTGGCCTGTGATTAAAAATCTTCAACTGCAGGCTAAAGACACAAATGCAAATACAATCTTTGCATGCTATAGATAAGTCTGCATGCTTTCTCAGCACAACACATGACTGTAACGGAAACAGATATGACTCGAATGCCTGGTGAATTTAAATCCCCGAAACACTTTTACCCATAAGCACATGCAGCTTCCGCTGGTGCAGGCCCAGTCATTCTAATTACTAGAGTGCAGGTCTCACAAGTCAAAGAGAACATCAAAAAGCCTCAAACCTCTAAAGTCAATATGTACTGTTCTCCAACAGGGAGGGGAGCTCGACTTCAAAGCGCAATTCTTTTAATCGTATGTATTTTATCAGCATTCATTACAATAATATCCAAATTAGGTTCCCAGAGTAACGTGTTAACCTGTAGAGATTAAGCCCTGCAAAGGAGGGTCGCAGCCTTGACCTTTATGAGCGAGCGTTTGGTGGGGCAGAGGTGGGCTGGTCGTGGCCTTTCTGACCCAGTGGGGAGAAGAGGATGTGCTGGAGGTTATCAGCGGTGTCACAGTCCGCTCCGTCGCTCTGACTGAAGCTCATTTAAAGCTGCACGGCCCGTATCATGTCAGAGGTCACGGAACGCTGCCACTTATAAGCGGTTGTGCAAAATATTAGATGGCACATATCAAGGAAAACAGGATTTTTCTTGCTCTTTTGAAATAACTAAACAGTCACAAAGCACGTCATTCAGACCATTTATGAAATCTAAGCTGCAAAAATGTGTTAAATCATAATGGTTATTACGTCATAGCAATAACCACATTAACATATGGCCACCCACATACATAATCTTTGTTTTATTTACAACTTAAAAATCAAAGTGAACTTAACTATTGAATGTGCACTTGTAGTGCACTTCAAATCTTAAAAGAAGATTTTTTTAAACTACACTTTCAGATAATATAATATTAATAAAATAAAAGTCCACTTAAGTGTACTTAAACACTTTCCTGTTTCTTGCACTTAAGTACACAAAAAACTGCACTTTGTAATAATGTCAAATCAAAAGTTTTACTTTAAAGTACGTTAAATTATTATGGTTTAATAATCTTTTGTCATGCTTTAAAGTAGTACACTTAATGTATATTGATGTTTGACTAACATACCTAAGTGCATGAAAAGTTTATATTTATAGTTAATATTCACATTTAAAGTTAATATATTTTAAAATATACCAAATTACTTCATCATTAAAAATATGGAATTACAAATGTATACAAGTTCCAACTTAAATGAGCAGGACACATATTTCAAAGACAATATAGTTAAAAATTTCAAAATGATGAAGATTTAGTTTATTCCTACTCATGTGGGGTAAAAAATATAATTTAAACTATAATACATTCTCATTTAATTGCAATTAACATACACTTAAGTATGCACTTAAGTATATTCTTTTAACATATTATTTCCGTAATAATTGCTAAAGTATGCTAAAGTGTACATCTTTTTCACAAGAGAAATAGTTTGCTGCCAGATTATACTCGCATCTCTAGCCTGCACTTTTCCAACTTCTAATAAATGCATTAAAGTATCTGCTAAACTATTACCAAACTAATACTTATTCTAACTGTCGTTAGAATTTTAATGTGTTTCACATGTAAAAAAAATTGTGAACGGGACTGAACAGGCGTTTCATTATAAAGAACTAATCCTGTGAAACACATGCACCCTTCTCTATTTCCAAGCCTGTGTCACCTGATGATGTCTGATCTAACAAATTCAGTTCGCCAGGACAGAGACAAAAGACTCGCATCCTTGTCTGACAACAAAGAGCCCTCCTCCGCAGAACACACTCATAAATCTCTCTTGTAACACAGTCAGCACAAAACAGCAGAGCTGATGCCCCTGGCTTTAAAACACCTATAAGACCCACACCTTCTACAACTAAAATATCTGCAAAGAACTGCATGCTTTGAAAGAGATGGTTTATGCAATCTTTATGAGGACCCACTATCATTTATTTGAGGGGGAATGAAACCAGGACATGATGCACTCAGGTCAGATTCGAATGCATGAGCACCAATGTGCTCAATGTGTCTACAGCATGTGTGCCGTTAGGCTACAGCTCAGACATAAAACAGAGAATCAGACAAAAGTTCACCCAGAAATGTAAATTATCATAATTTATTCACCCAAACATCATTCCAAAACTTTGAATTCCTTTATTCTGTGGAACACAAAAAAAATATTCTGCAAAATAATTCCAATATTTATCCAATTGTTTAATTAA